>NC_134688.1:483615840-483915840 GCF_050947455.1 Rhinoderma darwinii | reverse complement strand
TTCGTCCAGCTGCTTCTGTCTTCAGTCAAATCATCATCAATAAACACTAGTGAACAAGTGCCAGGCAGCGATGCATGCCCATGCCATCACACTGCACCCACCATGCCATCACACTGCCCCACCATGCCATCACACTGCACCCACCATGCCATCACACTGCACCCACTATGCCATCACACTGCTCCCACCATGCCATCACACTGCACCCACCATGCCATCAGACTGCCTCCACCATGCCATCACACTGCCCCCACCATGCCATCACACTGCCCCCACCATGCCATCACACTGCCTCCACCATGCCATCACACTGCACCCACCATGCCATCACACTGCCTCCACCATGCCATCACACTGCACCCACCATGCCATCACACTGCCTCCACCATGCCATCACACTACACCCCCAACATGCCATCACACTGCCCCCACCATGCCATCACACTGCCCACACCATGCCATAACACTGCCCCTACCATGCCATCACACTGCCTCCACCATGCCATCACACTGCCCCCACCATCCCATCACACTGCCCCCACCGTGCCATCACACTGACTCCACCGTGCCATCACACTGCCTCCACTGTGCCATCACACTGACTCCACCGTGCCGTCACACTGCCTCCACTGTGCCATCACACTGCCTCCACCGTGCCATCATGTAATGGCTGCCGCGTCGTTCCCCGCCGTCCCCACGGCCTCTGATCTGATTGCTGCCATACCCGTTACGACGTCTTTTGCCTGTCCTGACTTCTGCCTATCCATCCGACTGCCTCTACCTGCTGCGCCAAGCGTTGCCCTGGGTTCGAAGCACCATCTCCCAGACGACACCGAGGATCCACAAACAAACCGCTGAGAACCGTTATAGGTTGAACAAGCCATGGATCCCCTTGACACAGCCCTGCCTGATACGGCAGATATGGCTCAGGAGCTTTCCAGACAACGAGTCCACCAAGATCAGCTGTTTCAGCTATTGCAGAATGTGTCCACTCGTTTGAACAAACTAGCGCCTCCGATACCACCACTACCGCAAGCTCCTGTCTACAGTCCTCGACTACATTTACCTACGCCTGCCCGCTATGAGGGAGACCCCAAGACCTGCAGGGGATTTGTTAACCAATGCACCATGCACTTTGAAGTCATGGCACATCATTTTTCCTCAGACCGGGCTAAGGTGGCCTATATCCTGTCCCTGCTCTCTGGTGAAGCGCTGGCTTGGGCATCGCCCTTGTGGGAGAGAAACGACCCCATCATGTACAACATTCAGAACTTTCTCTCCACGTTTAAAAGAGTTTTTGAAGAACCGCGTTGAGCCTCTTCTGCAGCTTCTCCTCTTCTCAAGCTCCGGCAAATAACCTCCACAGTAGGCCATAAATTTCGCACCCTGGCTACTGAACTCTAGTGGAATAATGAGGCTTTGGTATCGACCTTCTGGGAGGGTCTGGCGGGCCGAATCAAGGATGAACTTGCTGACCGAGACCTTCCACCGTCCTTGTATGACTTGATTACTCTAGCTAATCGTATAGATATACGTTTCCGTGAGAGACAACAAGAATCTGCTCGAGGCAATCGGACATCACGGTTGGCAACAACCTTCCAAAGACCTCTTCTGGCTTCATCTTCCACTCGGCCGGACGAACCCATGCAGGTGGAGAGAACAAGACTCACGCCTGAGGAGCGCCAGAATAGACGCAAGTTGAATTTATGTTTTTATTGTGGTGGTAAAACGCACTTCCTCAGAGACTGTCCAGTGAGGCCGGAAAACTCCAACGCCTAGGGCAAGTAGGAGAGGCTACCCTAGGTGGAATACCTTCCTCTCAGAAGATGACCATACTAGCGAAGTTATTCTTTGCAGGAACCACTTTCTGCGTTCAAGCCTTCCTAGATTTCGGATCCGCTTGGAATTTTCTATGCCAGTCTTTGGTAAATCGCTACCAAATCCCAGTGCTAAAACTAACCCAACCATTGTCCATTGCTTCTGTAGATGGGAGGCTTCTAGAGGAAACTATCTATCTCATCACCGAGCCCATTCTCCTGTTAACAGGGGCGCTGCACCAGGAACGTATCTCCTTCTATGTGTTAAAGAACTCTCTGAACCCTTTGCTACTGGGTCTACCGTGGTTGCAGAAGCACTCTTCTGTTATTGACTGGTCTGGAGGTCAAATTACCCGCTGGAGTGACTTCTGTCACCAACATTGTCTACAATCTATTCGCCCACCCATGCCTCAGTCTACAGAACCTGACTCAGCAGGACTTCCTACTCCATACAAAAGATTCTCGGATGTCTTCTGCAAACAACAGCTGAATCGCTGCCTCCTCACAGGTCATACGAATGTGCCATAGACCTGGTCCCCAACGCCACGCATCCCAGAGGTAGAGTCTACCCACTGTCTTTGCCTGAGATGGAGGCCATGTCTCGGTATATCCAAGAGAATCTGGAGAGAGGATTCATCCTTAAGTCCTCCTCTCCTGCTGGCGCAGGGTTTTTCTTTGTGGGAAAAAAAGATGGCTCCCTGCGTCCTTGTATTGATTACCGAGGATTAAATAACATCACGCTAAAGAACAAGTACCCGTTACCATTGATCTCAGAACTCTTTGACCGGCTACAGGGGGCGAAGATCTTCACCAAACTAGACCTTCGTGGAGCTTATAATCTCATCCGTATCCGCGAAGTAGACGAATGGAAAACCACCTTCAACACTTGTGATGGGCATTTTGAATACCTCGTCATGCCCTTTGGACTTTGTAATGCTCCTGCGGTTTTCCAGGCCTTTGTTAATTACATTTTTTGAGATCTGTTGTACAGCTGTGTGGTGGTATACATGGATGACATTTTAATCTTTTCTCCCAATATTCAAACTCATCATGTGCATGTGCGCCAAGTGTTACAGCGTCTGCGAGAGAACTCTCTTTTTGCCAAATTAGAGAAATGCCTCTTCGAGAGAACCAGCCTGCCTTTCTTGGTGTATGTTATTTCCGACCAGGGTCTTCAAATGGATCAAGCCAAGCTGTCCTCAATTCTCAACTGGCCTCGCCCACAAGGACTTAAAGCTGTTCAACGCCTGCTGGGATTCACAATTTATTACCACCAATTTATTCCTCATTTCTCCTCTATGACAGCTCCTATTTCTGCACTGACCAAAAAAGGGGTTAATGCTAAAGACTGGACCACGGAGGCTGAAGCCGCATTCCAAGCCCTTAAAGTTGCCTTCTCATCTGCTTCAGTCCTACATAGGTTCCACCAAACCCTTTGTTCTGGAGGTCGATGCTTCATCTGTGGGAGTCAGAGCTATTCTTTCACAAAAAACTTGTAGAGGGGGACTGGTGGCCTGCGTTTTTTTTCTCCAAATCATTCACATCCGCTGAAAGAAATTATGGAATTGGAGATAAAAAAACTTTTAGCTATTAAATTGGCCCTGGAGGATTGGAGACATTTGCTTGAGGGTGCACGGCACCCCATCATCATTTACACAGATCATAAGAACCTCCTATACTTACAAACTGCTCAACGCCTAAACTCTCGTCAAGCTAGGTGGGCATTATTCTTCTCCAGATTCGATTTTCAGCTTCACTACAGACCTGCTGGAAAGAATACCAAGGCTGACGCTTTATCTCACTGTTTTGACCCCACAGACCAAGAGCCCAGCCCGCAGTTTATTATAGATCCTAAACGTATTGGGATTGCTGCTCCAGCTGAAGTGGTACACATTCCCCCGAGGAAAGACCTACGTACCCCCTAAACAAAGGGATTGTGTTCTGCGTTGGGGTCATGCCTCCAGGGTTTCTGGGCACCCTGGCATCAAAAAGACTCTCAATTTTATTGGCCGTCAGTACTGGTGGCTTTCCATGTCCCAAGACACTAAAGACTTAGTAAGCCCAGCGTAATGTAGGCGCAGCCGTAATGAAGGAAGCGCATGACTAGGTGTTTGGGAGTTCTAGGCTATTATGTTCTAGGTATTATGTTTTAGGCTATATTTATAGGGATTGGAGGGTTATGTGAAAGGGGCATGGGGCAAAATGTATCTATATGTGGTGGGTGGAGAATAAAGTATATAAGTCCATGCGGGGAAGAGGCAGCCCTCTTTCCCGCTGGACAACAGGAGAAAGTTTTGTCCTGTTATTATAGTTAAAAGACAAATATACAGATAAATATTTTCTACTTACCTGATGGAAGCGGCGATGGAGTCAACGATGGCCAGGATCCGGGATGCAGCGATGCAGCACGGCGTGGGATGGCTGGATGCGCTGATTGCCGGGGCTCTCCCTCCGGTTCCAGCGGCTGGAGAGGAGAGTGAGGGACGCAGCAGCGGGCGTTCCGGGCCTCAGGAGAGGCCTTCTTCTGCAGATGCACCTCGGTCTGGTCGGCGCCGAGGGAGCCCCTCCAGGGACCCTCCTCCTCCTGCTGGTCTGGAGCTACACCCTGGCGACGGTCCGCGGAGGTCTGGGAGGAATCCCATCAGGCGGGCTAGATCGGAGGTGACAGGAGGGGGGGGGCCGCGGCGGCCATCTTCCTCCCTCCTGTCTCAAACAACGACGCCGGAAGTGGAGGCGGGACCGGATGCGCGTGCAAGACCGGATGCGCGCACAAGGCCGGATGTGCGTGCGGGACCGGATGCGCGCGCATCACAGGAAGTGACGGCTTTCTCCGGCGCCGATGCTCCAGGTGCCGGAGGAGCTCTGCACACAGACGTCCGGACTGCAAGACCGACACGTAGGAAGAGGCGAGCGGCCTCTGGATGGGGAGCGAGATCGCCTCCTGCAGGAGCAGGGAGGCGTGTGACAGCGACAGCGACCGGAAGGACCCGGGCAGCTTCGGTGAGTGACGCCGGGCCCCATCCGGACGAGGGGGGGCAGCGGTCTGCAAGACAAGCGGCGACAAGAAGATTTGTGTTTGACAGCCCTGCAGAAGGACTGGATCGGCAGGGCTGTCAGGCTGAAGTTGCGCCACCAGCGGGTGGCAGGATCGTGGCTGGATATGTCGCGCCACCAGCGGGTGGCAGGATCGTGGACGGGCCGCGTTCCGCTGGGCCTAGAGCTTCCTCAACAAGAAGTGTGCGGAGCTACGGGGAGCGTGGGGTGCAGGAGCACCACTCCCCAGGATCGTCACGACCGACGCCTGGATTATCTGGAGTGATGGACGCGTCCGCTGGGAGGTCACCTCAGGGACGTACGGGTGAGTTTACCACGGATGTGGTGCCGGGGATGTGTGGGGGGGATGTGGGGGGGATGTTGTCAATGTCACAGATGCAATTGTTGTTTAGAGGGATGCAGGAGTATTTTATGAGAACTGTGCCAGGCGTAGAGCAGTCGCCAGTGA
The DNA here is from genome assembly GCF_050947455.1 of Rhinoderma darwinii. NCBI lineage: Eukaryota > Metazoa > Chordata > Amphibia > Anura > Rhinodermatidae > Rhinoderma > Rhinoderma darwinii. The sequence continues at coordinate 483,910,521 of NC_134688.1, read as the reverse complement.
GGGTATGGGGCGCTGCTAGTGAGGCGTCTGCTAGTGCAGCAGGGAGTGCAGTTGCTAACGAGGCGATTTCTGGTGCGGCTGCGGCAGGGATTGCGGGTGTTAGTGACGTAGCGCCGGTTGTGGGTGCCGTAGTGGCGGTGGAAAAAGCGGTGGATGCGGCGGATAGTACGGTTAAGAAAGTGGTGGAGGATGTGCGTTTGGCGGATGCGGCAAAAGGCGAGGTTTATGTGTGCTTTGAGGGCCCGCTGGGGGCGCATTTGAAGGTGGAAATTAGGGAAAAGATCTGGAAAGATGAATATGTGGAGATTTTTTCTTTGCTGCCATTAGAAAAGTTTAATTTGGACCGGTGGAAACCGGACGAAAGTAAGAAGGAGGAGGAGGAGCGGCGGCGGTATCGCTTGATTCCTCGGACTTTTGCGAATTGGCTGCAGGCCTTCGCTATATTGGCTAGTGTGGTGGGTGAGAAGGCGCCGGAGAACTGTTCGGCGTTATTTTGTTATATGGATTCGGTAGGGGAGGCGTATCGTGTATACGGCGGTAACGCTTGGTTGCGGTATGACGAACAGTTTCGTCAACGGAAGTCGGTGCGCCCGTCATTGCGATGGGACCACAAAGATATCAGTTTGTTGATGCGGCTGATGTCTGCGCCAAAACAGGGTCAGCAGCCCTTTCGGGATACGGCCGGCGGTCAGGGGTCAGCAGCGGGTCGGTCAGGATCCTCAGGAAAGGGGTGTTGCTGGCAGTACAACGAGGGGCATTGCAAGTTCGGCCCAGACTGTAGATATAAACAAATTAATGACCCTTGGTAGCTGGCGGGCACAATATACATAAACGCGGAAAACGGCTGCCTGCAACAGCCAAACCCAATTTCCCAGCCACCACTAATGTATAAATAAAATGATTGTACTTCATTAGCTACGTATAGCTGGACATACCACACTTAGAATTAAAATTGTCACTAGCCGAGATCGGATGCACAGGGTATCACCTGATTGAACAGGCTTATGTTACATGTCAACGTAGGAATGACTCTTCCCTATTCAGTTAAATTGTAAGGCAACTAGTGGACAACAATTAGTCCGATCATCGGCAGTGTATTAAAATATTGACAGCCCCCCCAGACATGTTTCGCTACTAGGTAGCGTCCTCAGGGGTACACGGGGCTAATGGCGGCGCAAAATGAAATCGATCCTAATATAGACACCCATAATGACGCGTCCGAAGGTGTGTCGGGCCAGATGGCCTATGGCGATGGGGGAGACACAAGTGCCTCTCAGCTGCATTTGGTTGACGAATGAACAACTCGATAAGATAGCTCAATCAGAGACCTGAGGCGACGCATGCGCATGGGGGTAAAACAAAGACTTAGTACACGCAAACCAACTTAGATTGTGACTCACAGAGTGAGTCACCGGCGCATGCGCCGATGCATGAAACAATGACTTAGTGCCGGAGAGGTTCATTATGTCTATCGACATGTAACACTATGTGCTGCGGTACCTCTAAACAACACACAACTGGCATCTATCTGACAGTCCAGACGGTGTGAGTGTAACTGACTAACGAGGAGCACATAGTCCATTATGACAAACATAAATCGATTGAATGGACAGCCTAAAGGGTATATTTACCACCCGGCTGCCACATTAAACCAGGTTGATAATTCCAGATTGAAACATCCAAATAATCAGGGCACATGTGCACCAACAGAAGTTACGTTCAAAGAGTGACATCCCCATGTGTCTACACACCCCAGATAATGTGGTAATTTCCCCCAAAAAAAATAAATATATATATAAGGGGGAGGGGGGGGAGCAAAGGAATTGTCATTCACGACCAAAATGTATCTCAAAAATCTCCAATTGGAGATATGCCATATCTCTGAGGGTCGATACAGGATCGGTAATAATGTACATAGTGTCTGTGACAATAAGCCGCCTCCATCATGTGATCACAGCTATAATAAACGTAATACATCAATTAATCCACTCAGTGGATCAAAAATAATTCTCATATCATTTTGTTATTTTGTTATAGGTGATTCAAAAAAAGGTTCTTCACAATTATGTAGAGAAAGCAATGGCAGATAAATAATGTACAGTTGGTAAATAATTTTTATATGTACACATGTGATTCAACAGAGGTCCAATAATATGGACAAAAAACAACGAAGGATATTCGATGTTTCACTGCAGAACTAGAGAAACGCACTGAAGGTGAACCCTTCATTCAGACCTATGGGAGACATGGTATTAAGTCGGTGGATCCACCTCGCTTCCTCCTGTAGAAGTTTACGGTCCAAATTGCCCGCTCTGGGTCCCATCTTAATTTGGGCTATACCCCAAAATTTCAGCAATCTGGGGTTGCCTCCATGAAACTTTACAATGTGTCTAGAAAGAGCGGTGTCCTCGCTACAGGTCACCGCACTTATATGTCTGGACACACGTCTTCTTAATTCCTGAATGGTTTTACCCACGTACAACTTAGGGCAAGGACACTTTGCAATATACACCACCCCACTGCTCTGGCAATTTAAATATTGTTCGATTCTATACAACTTGCCATCGACGGGATTAGAAAAGGTCTTAACTGTCGGCATTAGGGGGCAGAAGGAACATCTGCCACATGGATGGAAGCCCTTCAGGGGTGATCTAAGCCATGTTGAAGGAGTCTTGGGTTGTTTAGAATAATGGCTATGCACCAAGAACTCCCATAAATTCCTGCCCCTACGGTAAGTGACACTCGGATTGGCCGTCACCGCATCTCTGAGATCAGGGTCAGCCGTCAAGATAGCCCAGTGTCTTTGTAGAATCTGGACAACCTGAGGGGAATAGGCATCAAAAGTGCCAATGCACCGAATGATTCCAGATGACTTTGATTTATTAATTTTGCTTGCTCCACTCGACAGTAGTTCTCTCCTCTCAGAAGCTCTTGCTCTAGCATATGCCCTATGTAGCCACTTTTTAGGGTAGCCTCGCGCTGTAAACTTTTTAAACAGACCGTCACATTCATTCTGAAAGGCTACCTCGCTCGAGCAATTACGTCTGGCCCTCAAATATTGGCCAATAGGTATACCCTTCTTAAGGGCAGAAGGGTGATGGCTCTGCCAATGCAGGAGGCTATTGGTCGCAGTAGCCTTACGAAAAACATCTGTTTGGACACCGCCGTCAGGATCCAGAGATATCTTGAGATCAAGAAAGTTTATGGTGTGATCATGGATCTCATACGTAAATTTCATGCCAATATCATTGGCGTTGAGCATAGACATGAAGTCACAAAAAGTGTTGACATCCCCATCCCAGAGGATGAGAATGTCATCAATATATCTCCCCCAAAAAGAAATGTGTGAAGTGAAGGAGGAGAGATTATCAGAAAAAACAATGGTGTCTTCCCACCACCCTAAAAAAAGGTTCGCATAAGTGGGTGCACAAACGGTGCCCATAGCCGTACCTTTTATTTGATGATAATATTTGTGATCAAAAATAAAATAATTGTGCATAAGTAGGAAACGTAAAAGTGACAAAATAAAATCATTGTGACGTTGAAATTGAATGCCTTTAGTGTTCAAAAAGTGTTTGATTGCAGTGAGTCCTAATTCATGCCGAATATTGGTGTAAAGTGACTCCACGTCTATGCTCGCTATCATTGTAGTGGGAGTTACATTGATCTCATGGATCCTGGTGACGGTGTCCTTAGTGTCCTTCAGATAGGAGGACAAAGAGGACACAAACGGTATTAACATTTCATTGACATAGAGACTGATACCCTGTGTCAGGCTGTCATTACCCGACACAATGGGTCTACCAGGGAGAGGAGAGGTCGCCTTATGCACTTTTGGCAACGCATAAAAGGTCGCCAAAGTGGGGGTGGAGTTATAGAGACACTTAAATTCATCACTAGTGATGAGATTCTCATCTCTAGCACCATTAAGGAGGGAATATAACTCGGTGAGATATTTGGCCGTAGGGTTCACATCTAGAGTAACATAGGTGGTATCATCATCGAGTAACCTGTGAACCATGCGGACATAGTCAGCATGGCTCATGATCACAATGTTACCCCCCTTGTCGGAGGGTTTGAGGACTAAATTGTCATCTTTGCATAAAGTGTCCAAAGCCTGTCTCTCGTCATCATTAAGGTTACCATAGGTGGTAGACTTCTTGGTTTTAAGTTTTTTAAGATCGTTAGACACCATTCTCACAAATGTGTCGATATGACTATACTGTGAGAATGGAGGTGTAAGTTTAGACTTGGGGCGTAGGGTTGAGAGTGGTCCAACTACATCCACAGCACCGAATTCGCTCTCATGGAGCAAGCTCTCAAGGTCTTTCAAGGTGTTGCGTTCTGTGCGGTCCTGAGAAGTTTTCTCAGACACATTACCCTTGAAGTACTTATGTAGGGCCAATTTTCGTGCAAAAAGGTTAATGTTGGTTTGCGTGTACTAAGTCTTTGTTTTACCCCCATGCGCATGCGTCGCCTCAGGTCTCTGATTGAGCTATCTTATCGAGTTGTTCATTCGTCAACCAAATGCAGCTGAGAGGCACTTGTGTCTCCCCCATCGCCATAGGCCATCTGGCCCGACACACCTTCGGACGCGTCATTATGGGTGTCTATATTAGGATCGATTTCATTTTGCGCCGCCATTAGCCCCGTGTACCCCTGAGGACGCTACCTAGTAGCGAAACATGTCGGGGGGGCTGTCAATATTTTAATACACTGCCGATGATCGGACTAATTGTTGTCCACTAGTTGCCTTACAATTTAACTGAATAGGGAAGAGTCATTCCTACGTTGACATGTAACATATGCCTGTTTAATCAGGTGATATCTTGTGCATCCGATCTCGGCTAGTGACAATTTTAATTCTAAGTGTGGTATGTCCAGCTATACGTAGCTAATGAAGTACAATCATTTTATTTATACATTAGTGGTGGCTGGGAAATTGGGTTTGGCTGTTGCAGGCAGCCGTTTTCCGCGAGACTGTAGATATAAGCACGAGTGCTCCGGTTGCGGAGGCGCCCATGGTTTGTCCAGATGCTTCAAGAAGCATAGGGGCAGGCAGGGAGATGCTGAGCAGAAGAGGGGCGACGCCGGTGAGGGTGGAAAGGATGCTCCCGTTTTTAAGGGGCTATCCAAATAAGAAAGTGGCGGAGTTGTTATGGTTAGGTTTTTCAGAAGATTTTCGGATTCCTTGTACGTCGGCTGGACGTGATGGGGTAGTCCGTAATTTGTCGTCTGCTTTGGCGCGGCCTGATCTGGTTACGGATAAGCTGCTGAAGGAGGTGGCGTTGGGCCGCATGGCGGGTCCGTTTTCCTCCCCGCCTGTTCAGAATTTGCGTGTTTCCCCGTTAGGTTTGGTTCCAAAAAAGGAGGCGAATAAATTCCGCCTTATTCATCACTTGTCTTATCCGGAAGGCGAGTCGGTGAATGACGGCATTGATCCGGCCTTGTGCGCGGTCAGTTACACTTCCTTTGATGCGGCGGTTGTTTGGGTTCGGAAATACGGGAAGGGCTCTCTGTTAGCAAAAACTGACATTGAGGCCGCTTTTCGTTTATTGCCGGTGCATCCGGATAGTTTTTGTTTGCTGGGATGTTATTGGCAGGAGGAATATTTTGTAGATTGCTGCCTCCCGATGGGCTGCTCCATTTCATGCGCTTATTTTGAGATGTTTAGCACGTTTCTGGAGTGGGTGGTCCGTCGAGAGGCGCAGGTGCAATCTGCTCTGCATTATCTGGATGATTTCCTGTTTATCGGGCCGCCGGGTACCTATGTGTGTGCAGGATTGCTACACACTATGGAGAGAGTGGCAATGGATTTTGGGGTACCTTTGGCGCCTGAAAAAACTGAGGGACCCACGACGGTCATTACGTTTTTGGGAATCATGATTGATTCAGATAACATGGAGTGTCGCTTGCCTGATGATAAGTTGCTGGAGATGAGAGAGTTGGTGGCGAGTGCGCTGCACAGGAAGAAAATACAGTTGCGGGACTTGCAATCCTTGTTGGGGCATTTGAATTTTGCTTGTAGGATTATGCCCATGGGGCGGGTGTTTTGCAGGCGATTGGCGAGTGCTACCGCAGGGGTGCATTCCCCTCATCATTTCATTAGGTTGTCGGCGGAGTTGAAAGCTGACTTGTTGGTGTGGGGGGAGTTTTTGCAGAGCTACAATGGGCGGTCGGTGCTCATGTATCAGCCGGTGTCTAGTGTGGACTTGGAGCTGTATACTGATGCATCAGGTGCATGTGGATTTGGGGCTTATTTCCAGGGGCAGTGGTGTGCAGGAGTTTGGCCAGATGCTTGGCATGAATGTGGTTTTGTCCGTAACTTGGCTCTGCTGGAATTGTTCCAGATTGTGGTGGCGGCGGAGTTGTGGGGGGATTGTCTGCGGGACCGGAGAGTGCGTTTCGTATGTGACAATCTGGGGGTCGTTCAGGCTGTTAATGCGCAGACAGCTAATTCTCCGCCAGTCGTGCGACTATTGCGACATTTAGTTTTGAGAGGTCTGATGTTGAATGCGCATTTTGTGGCAGTGCATATTCCTGGGGTGCTGAATTCTGTGGCTGATTCCCTTTCTCGTCAACAGTGGGACAGGTTTCGTCTGCTGGCGCCGGGGGCGGAGTCTCATGGCCTGCCGTGTCCAGAGCATCTGTGGAAGGTGGTGTGACAATGGCGATGTCGCTTGTGGAAAGGTCGGTTAGTGCGGTCACGTGGCAGAGGTACAGTGCGGTATGGCAGGTATGGGAGGCGTTGTTGGAAAATGCGCAGGCAGGTATTGCAGATCGGCAGGCGTGTTTGCTGTATTTTATAGGAAATGCGTACAGTGAAGGGGCGTCTGCAGCAACGGTCGCTCGGAGTTTGTCGGCCTTGGCTTTTTGGTTTAAGAAGAAAGGTGAGGAGGACGTGACTAAGTCCTTTCTGGTGCGGCAGGCAATGAAGGGTTTCCGGAGGGGTTCCGCAGTTAGGGATCTCAGGAAGCCGGTGTCATTTGAGCTGTTGGTAGCAATTTGTGATTTGTTGAGGGAGGTTTGTGTTTCAGCATTTGAAGTGCGGCTATTTACACTGGCCTTTTCTTTGGCTTTCTTTGGGGCGTTCCGGATATCGGAGTTGGTGTCGGCCAGTAAGAGTGTGGCAGGGGGTTTATTGTACGCGGATGTGGATTTGGATGGCTCCTGCCTTTCTTGTTTGCTCCGTAGATCTAAGACAGATCAGGAAGGGAGAGGTTTTGTGGTGCGCTTGTATGAGTTACCAGGGTCGCGGGTGTGCCCGGTCCGCTGTTTTCGGGAGTTTGTTGCGGTGAGGCCTGAGGGCCCGGCATCCTTGTTGGTTCATGCAGACGGGCTGTCTCTGTCAAAATTCCAGTTTTCACAGGTGTTCAAAAAATGTATCCTGTTGTCTGGCAGAGGTGGAGCAGGTTTTAGCTCTCATTCCTTTAGAATTGGCGCAGCTACGGAAGCAGCTCGGTGGGGTTTATCCCCGGCGATGGTTAAGAAGATTGGTAGGTGGGAGTCAGACCGATATAGGTTGTATGTGCGGCCTCATTTGCTTTGAGGCGGTGGAGATAAGATGTGCTGGAGGTGGATATGGAGTAGTTACGTTGTTGTTTTGTGTTGTTTTAGGTGCAGGTCCCTGCTTGATTTGGATCATGGGGCACTCCTACGTACACTGGGGAGGTGTGCGTGCTGATGTTCGTCCGGCCGGACGACAGTTGGGCATGGATCACGCAGAGGTGCAGGTCAGATGGTTGGGCCTGCGGGGCATGCTGTGGTGTAGGCTGTTACCAGAGGTACAATTTTATGCAGGTTTGGACAGGGCGCCGGATATCTTAGTGGTGCACCTTGGCGGCAATGATTTGGGCATTCGGTCGTCCAGGGATTTAGTGAGGGATGTGAAGATTGACCTTTTGCGGTTGTGGTCGGCGTTCCCAGGAGTGGTGATTGTCTGGTCAGATATTGTGGCTCGCAAGGTGTGGCGGCAGGCACGTTCCGTACATAGCTTAAATAAAGCGCGAGCAAAGGTCAACAAGGTAGTTGGCAGGTTTGTGGCACGCAATGGCGGTGTTGTGGTGCGGCATAAGGAGTTAGAGGGTAGAGAGGTAGGTTTCCTCAGGGCGGATGGTGTTCATTTAAACGAGGTGGGTCTGGATATGTGGACCCTGGACATCAAGGAGGGCATGGAAAAAGCCCTGCAGTTGTGGAGGGACAATCATGTGTAAGGGGTCACACATGATTGTCGTGGCGGTAGGAGGAGGGGTCTTTGGAGGCACGTAATGGTAAGAAGGAGAAGCAACAATGGAGATTGTTGCAAGAGAACTCGGGGCGATTAACCCGGGATAGTATTGGAGGGGCTGGGGAGTGGTTACCCAGCTCATATATATTCCTGATGGGCAGGGTCCCCAGGAAGGGAGAGAGAGGTCTTGGACATGGTTGGTGCCCTCGGGTCAGGTGCAGAACGGCTGTAGGGTAAGAGGTCCAGACCTAATAAGGAAACGATGGAGTTTAATGATTGAAGTGCCTTCAAGGATCCTTTATCTGGAGTTGGGAAATAGAGCAGGATGTTATCATGGAGTTATGATGTGTTTATGGTTATGCTCTTTTTCAGAAAAAAGGTGTGTTTAATAAATGGCTGCTGTGGCCTTTACACCAAAATTCATGTGTGGTCTCTTATTGGGGTTTGGGGTGTAAGGTCGTAGATAGCGGAAGCATCAAACATACCTTAAGTCATGTTTCAGCCTGCTCCACCTGCTCTCAAAATAAAGTCTCCCCGTGCCTGACTCTCCCTGGTCGCACATTGCCATGGACTTCATCACTAATCTGCCTAGTTCTGCTGGGTGTACTGTGATCTGGGTTGTAGTCAGGGGCGTAACTAGGAAAGACTGGGCCCCATAGCAAACTTTTGACTGGGCCCCCCTCCCCTGGGTGTCATACAACCCCCCCTTGTAGATAGTGCCTTTTTAACAGCCCCCCCTGTAGATAATGCCATACAGACCCTCCTATAGATAACTCCATACAGCCCCCTTTGTGGATAGCGCCATACATCCCTCTGTAGATAACGCCATACAGACCCCCCTGTAGATAACACCATGCAACCCCCACTGTAGAGAACGCCAAACAGCCCCCCTGTAGGTAACGCTATACAGCCCCCCCTGTAGGTAAAGTGATACAGACCCCCCTGTAGGTAACGCCATACAGCCCCCATGTAGGTAACGCTATACAGCCCCCATGTAGGTAATGCCATACAGCCCCAACAGCCAGAAAAAATCTGACCTATAGTGTGTCCTACAAAAGACATGTATCCCCTATCCACAGGATAGGGGATACATGTGTGATCGCTGGGACGCCCAGCGATAAGGAGTACGGGGGACCGAAAGTCCCCCGAAGTTCTCCATGACTAACCTCTGACTTCCGGAGTCTGCGCAGATCAATAAAAATGAAAGGAGCGCTGGTCACACATGCGCACAAGCGCGACCGGCGCTCCATTCATTTCTACGGAGCTGCCGACACAGACCCCGGAAGTCCGAGGTTTCTCATGGAGAACATCAGCGGACTTTCGGTCCCCCGTTCTCCCTATTGCTGCCAGCGATCACACATGTATCCCCTATCCTGTAGATAGGGGACACATGTCTTTTGTAGGAACAACCCCTTTAATGGCAGAGCGGGGAGATACCTCCCTGCTCTGCTGTAGTGTTCAGCATAGCCATAGCGGCAGCTAGCGGAGCCTCCGGCCATGGTGGGGGCCCGTGCCGGCAGGCGACAGGGGCCCCCTCATGCCGCAGGCCCCGTAGCAGCCGCTATGGCTATGCTGAACACTACAGCAGAAAATTTCCTCAGGAATTTAGTGTCTCTGCGACAAGACGACTGGGCAAGTCTACTTCCATGGGCCGAATTTGCCTACAACAACCATACGGGGGAATCTACCCGCTCTTCTCCCTTCTTCTTGGTGTATGGCCAGCACCCAGGAATTCCCCTACCAGTCTCTGTGCCTTCTGAGGTTCCAGCTGCTAACACGGTCCACCGCGACTTTCTACGGATTTGGCAGACGGCCATGGACTCCATCCACAAAGCCGTAGCCAGGTTTAAGAGAGACACGGATAAAAGACGCAGGATACCGTCGCAGCTCCTTCCTGGGGATAAAGTCTGGCTGTCCACCCGGTACATGCGTCTGAAGACCCCTGGTTACAAGCTAGCTCCTCAGTTTCTGTGTCCCTATGAAATAACTAAACAAATTAATCCAGTAACTTTCAGACTTCGCCTTCCTCAGTCTCTGAAAATTTCGAATTCCTTCCATATTTCTCTGCTGAAACCCACTATACTCAACCGCTTTTAAAAGAAAATTCCTGTCCATCCTGCTCCTGCGGCTGATGCCGAATTTGAAATTCAAGAGATCCTGGATGTCACGATCACGGGGGAGATTATGGTACCTAGTGGACTGGAAAGATTAAGGTCCTGACGAGAAATCATGGGAGCCTGTGGAGAATGTCAACGCCCCAGCTCTCATCAAGGACTTTGAGCAAAGGTTTCCAAGCAAGCCTAAAAAGAGGGGCGTAAAGGGGGGGTACTGTAACGGCTGCCGCGCCATTCCCCGCTGTCCCCACGGCCTCTGCTCCAGTTCCGGCATCCTCCGTTACCACATGCTCATCCCGAGCTCCACTTACCCGGTCCTGGACTGTCAGAAAAGTTTTATTTTAAATTTATGTTTATGTGATGGAGACCAAAGTGTTGAATATGTTATCAAGTGTGATGGTGGTGGACAGTCTCCATTTTCTATTCTTTATATGATGTGTGTAATTTTGTGCAGCGGCCATCTTGTCTGGAGTTCCCATCTTGTCTGGAGTTCCCATCTTGTCTGGAGTTCTCATCTTGTCTGGAGTTCTCATCTTGTCTGGAGTTCTCATCTTGTCTGGAGTTCTCATTTTGTCTGGAGTTCCCATCTTGTCTGGAGTTCTCATCTTGTCTGGAGTTCCAATCTTGTCTGGAGTTTCCATCTTGTCTGGAGTTCTCATCTTGTCTGGAGTTCTCATCTTGTCTGGAGTTCTCATTTTGTCTGGAGTTCCCATCTTGTCTGGAGTTCTCATCTTGTCTGGAGTTCCCATCTTGTCTGGAGTTCTCATCTTGTCTGGAGTTCCCATCTTGTCTGGAGTTCTCATCTTGTCTGGAGTTCTCATCTTGTCTGGAGTTCCCATCTTGTCTGGAGTTCCCATCTTGTCTGGAGTTCTCATCTTGTCTGGAGTTTTCATTTTGTCTGGAGTTCTCATCTTGTCTGGAGTTCCCATCTTGTCTGGAGTTCCCATCTTGTCTGGAGTTCCCATCTTGTCTGGAGTTCTCATCTTGTCTGGAGTTCCCATCTTGTCTGGAGTTCTCATCTTGTCTGGAGTTCTCATCTTGTCTGGAGTTCCCATCTTGTCTGGAGTTCCCATCTTGTCTGGAGTTCCCATCTTGTCTGGAGTTCCCATCTTGTCTGGAGTTCTCATCTTGTCTGGAGTTCCCATCTTGTCTGGAGTTCTCATCTTGTCTGGAGTTCTCATCTTGTTTCTTTTATAATGAATAAGAAAGTCATTGTTCCTTTAAGACAGGTTTTCATGCTATTGAGGTTACTTATCTTTGACCTTGCTTCCCATACGAAGCTTGCAGAGAAAAACACAGGGAGTGAGATGGTAGGGCGGCAAAAATACTTGTGGGAGCGCCTCCCCCATCTTACAGAAATAGTTGTGCCAAGAGAGATAAGGCCAGCTGCAAACTTAATGTGTGAAGAATTATAATGATGTATCTGTAATATATTGTGTGTCTGTAATTGGCTGAATAAGTAATACGTTTATCCCATGTATAAAAACCATGATACGCAAGATATCAGCAGACAGAGGCTGAAAGATGACTTCATCTGATGTCGCTTTGTCTCCTCATTAATGAGAATAAAAGGCCGCAATACTTCAATTTGTTCCGATGACTCCTTGAATCTCATTGATAGATTATAAATTCTTCTAACATTTGGTCCTTCGAAGCCGGGAATCCAACATCTCCTGACCCCTCGTTTTCCCGAGGACTGCTTACCGTGCACGGGGTGAGTTATTCTATGAGCTCACTAAAAGAAAGACCTCCGGCTAATTGCTGTCAAATAGAGGCCAGTCTTATGGGACGTATGGGGGCTGGAGTGAAGGATTCTAAAAGAACGTATAGAGAGGAATTGAGGATTTGAGTTTTCATCTGAATAAAGGTAATATAATTTTGTATATATGTGTTTTTATTATTTTTCATATTTAGATGTTATAAGGTTATGTTATAAAAAATAAAATAAAAAAGGAAACAAAAAAAAACCATAAGTGGTCCTTAGGTATTAAGACTGGGTCTTAGTTATATTAAGCACAGGTCTTAATATAAAAACCTGGGAATAACGGTTCTCGAGGTTAGAAGTCCATAGCCTGTGTGAGAAGGCTACAGGTAATAAATAACTCCGTGCAGCACGTAAAAGGTAAGGTACTTGGAGATTTGGAGGATCTCCTATAGAGTAAGGATTATAGAGTATTACGATTATTTGTTGTATAAAGTTCAATATTGTAATTAAAAGCATTGAGTGATTGAGATATGGGAACAGCTTTGTCTTTGTAAGTGTCTGAATTGCGCTGTGTAAGGTAATGATGTGTATAGGTTTATGCTTCTGTGAATGTATGATATGAAACATATATGAGACTCCTTGACTATGAAGAATGAATGTATGAGGGTTAAATACATAAAACCCTGTCTGTATAAGGGAGTCCAAGTAGGAATGGTCCTAGGTAAAATTGTTACCAGGACAAATTAGTAGAAAAATACTGTTAAAACCCCCAGAAACATTAAGTATATGACTGATCAGCATAATTGGTAAATATTGGTGAGTATGATAGAAAATATTAAGAAATTAAACTTTTTACTAATGTATTAACATGGAGAATGATGACGTGTCTTGTGGGAGAACAGAAATTATACTGATTCTATTGTGTGAGTGACCAGACAGGGAGTCACAGGAATTCCATCTGTTCAACTAACCATTGTATATAATAAATTAACCATTATCTTAACTGCATTATATGATATAGACATGTGCCAGTGGTATTGTACACTAGGTCTCTCTATCTCCTGGTGTGCATACGTCATATTGGCTATATAAACTGCTGTAATTAACGATTTGATGTCCAATCTCCATAAGAAGATTTTGGTTTCTATTATAGATTGCAGAATATGTGTAATATTGTAAAATATGTAATATTGTTATGCTAACTGTATGTTTGCTGTTTGAATGAATGGAAGTATATGGTATAATCTCTCTGTGTTTTACAGACTTACACCAGAATGTGGGTCTACGTTGTGACACTTTATTATAAACTCTGTGTGTGAAGTGGCGGGTAACCACTCCCATCCTTTAATCTGGACAGCACTCTTGCACGTCCACGTTGTGACTATTATTGCGCTCGTGGTCAGGAGTGAGTTAGCGAATTAACAATTAAGAAAAGTAAGATAGAAGTGTATGTATGACTCGTTTTGTATACATAAGTTCTGCATCGTTTCTGTTGGGGTTATAAGTGTTTTCTACTATACTTCTATGTTGTGTTCACTTGTGATGTGGATGTATGGACTGTTCTGTCACTAACAATACAGTGACTGGGTAATAGAAGGACCTTTGAAAGGTGTGTGAATGTATAAGGCAAGTGAAGGGTTACCCCTGAACTGTCTGTCTGCCATGAGGGACGGTAAAAGTCTCTGAATCCCATAAAAGGTCCGCAGTCTAGGCTAATGCTCCGTGTTACACTCAGTAGCAGGAGTTGGTAGGGAGTGAAGCAGCGAATGTTTGTGTACTGACTGATACTGTGATTCTTTGTATCTATAAGAGTGTTTCTCTATTGTATATTTCTACACCTCCTTACTATATGTATATCTATATATATGAGTGTTTCTCTGTTGTATATTCCTGTGCCTGTGCTTGAGTTACTAATCTCTGACTGCTATGCTATAGAAGCAGAATGTGACGTGTAGTAGTAAGGCTTAGTACAGTGATATTGCCTATTAAAGGTTGTCTGACAAGGTCCATATTGTGTCCCTGTAGTTTGGGACTTCTGTAGATGAGAGTGAATTTTGGGGATATGGTAAAACCCCACTGCAGGGGACACGGTGTGTGGCATATCCAGAAGGAAGCCGTATGATCATAATGATCTAGGCACATGGTAAGAAAGTATACAAAGTGTGGACCGGGTGGAGGACTGACTGTGCTTCCAGCTCCACATTTGGGAGTACTCTAGATATTAAAGTGCTGAAAACTGTTGCTCTGTATTGTAAAAATAATGTAGAAAAGAAAATGTATTATAAATGGTTGGATTTAGTGAACACAGATATTAGAGTGATGTTCTTACAGCAATTATAACCCTGCATGCTTCACCCATGTATTGTGTGTCCCCTAACATGATTGATGATGATGATGAACTAACCACGATAAGCAGAATGCTAAAGCCTAGTACAGGGGAATATATCCAGTCAGTGAGTTACAGCAAGTAAAAGAAGGTTTGATTGATGGTTACACTAATGTAGATATTTCCAATGTGATTGGGTTTAGGTGATTATAGAAAGCCTTGAACTTGTACTAAATTGTTGGAGTTGAAGAAACAAAGCGAAAGGTAATACGAATAATAATAATAATAATAAAATGTTGCCATTATATTGATCCTGCAGGCAACGTATGTGTTAAAACTAGTCTAACAATAATAGCTGATTTCAGAGAGAAGTAGCTTCAAGAACAAGAGGTTAACAAAGACTCCTGGTGGGATAAGACCTTTTTTTTCTTAAATCCATCTAATTGATTTAAGGGAATAGCCGGATGGCTGATGATTATACTTCAAACTGTGTTCCAAATTATCTTGTTTTCCATACTTGGCTATATCGGCTTTTATTTGTTAATATGGCTTATGAATGGACGTATAAGATTGTGTAAAAGACTGTTTTGTTGTTGTTTTTATGTACCGTATCTATAGGGTTTTAGAGTTATGAATATAGCAGAAATTTTGTTTCATTACAGCATTTTGGCTCGCTGAAGCTTATAGAGCTAAAAGAAAAGGTGGGGGCTGAGGGCAGCAGCTGAATGCAGTGTATTAGCATGTTAGAAGGAAGGTAGAGAGCAGCAGCTGAATGCAGTGTATGAGCATGTTAGAAGGAAGGTAGAGAGCAGCAGCTGAATGCAGTGTATGAGCATGTTAGAAGGAAGGTAGAGAGCTGCTGCTGAATGCAGTGTATGAGCATGTTAGAAGGAAGGTAGAGAGCTGCTGCTGAATGCAGTGTATGAGCATGTTAGAAGGAAGGTAGAGAGCAGCAGCTGAATGCAGTGTATGAGCATGTTAGAAGGAAGGTAGAGAGCTGCTGCTGAATGCAGTGTATGAGCATGTTAGAAGGAAGGTAGAGAGCAGCAGCTGAATGCAGTGTATGAGCATGTTAGAAGGAAGGTAGAGAGCAGCAGCTGAATGCAGTGAATGAGCATGCTAGAAGGAAGGTAGAGAGCTGCTGCTGAATGCAGTGTATGAGCATGCTAGAAGAAAGGTAGAGAGCAGCAGCTGAATGCAGTGTATGAGCATGTTAGAAGGAAGGTAGAGAGCTGCTGCTGAATGCAGTGTATGAGCATGTTAGAAGGAAGGTAGAGAGCAGCAGCTGAATGCAGTGAATGAGCATGCTAGAAGGAAGGTAGAGAGCTGCTGCTGAATGCAGTGTATGAGCATGTTAGAAGGAAGGTAGAGAGCAGCAGCTGAATGCAGTGTATGAGCATGTTAGAAGGAAGGTAGAGAGCTGCTGCTGAATGCAGTGTATGAGCATGCTAGAAGGAAGGTAGAGAGCTGCTGCTGAATGCAGTGTATGAGCATGTTAGAAGGAAGGTAGAGAGCTGCTGCTGAATGCAGTCTATGAGCATGTTAGAAGGAAGGTAGAGAGCTGCTGCTGAATGCAGTGTATGAGCATGTTAGAAGGAAGGTAGAGAGCAGCAGCTGAATGCAGTGTATGAGCATGTTAGAAGGAAGGTAGAGAGCTGCTGCTGAATGCAGTGTATGAGCATGCTATAAGGAAGGTAGAGAGCTGCTGCTGAATGCAGTGTATGAGCATGTTAGATGGAAGGTAGAGAGCTGCTGCTGAATGCAGTGTATGAGCATGTTAGAAGGAAGGTAGAGAGCAGCAGCTGAATGCAGTGAATGAGCATGCTAGAAGGAAGGTAGAGAGCTGCTGCTGAATGCAGTGTATGAGCATGTTAGAAGGAAGGTAGAGAGCTGCTGCTGAATGCAGTGTATGAGCATGTTAGAAGGAAGGTAGAGAGCAGCAGCTGAATGCAGTGTATGAGCATGTTAGAAGGAAGGTTGAGAGCTGCTGCTGAATGCAGTGTATGAGCATGTTAGGAGGAAGGTAGAGAGCTGCTGCTGAATGCAGTGTATGAGCATGTTAGAAGGAAGGTAGAGAGCAGCAGCTGAATGCAGTGAATGAGCATGCTAGAAGGAAGGTAGAGAGCTGCTGCTGAATGCAGTGTATGAGCATGCTAGAAGGAAGGTAGAGAGCTGCTGCTGAATGCAGTGTATGAGCATGTTAGAAGGAAGGTAGAGAGCTGCTGCTGAATGCAGTGTATGAGCATGTTAGAAGGAAGGTAGAGAGCAGCAGCTGAATGCAGTGTATGAGCATGTTAGAAGGAAGGTTGAGAGCTGCTGCTGAATGCAGTGTATGAGCATGTTAGGAGGAAGGTAGAGAGCTGCTGCTGAATGCAGTGTATGAGCATGTTAGAAGGAAGGTAGAGAGCAGCAGCTGAATGCAGTGAATGAGCATGCTAGAAGGAAGGTAGAGAGCTGCTGCTGAATGCAGTGTATGAGCATGTTAGAAGGAAGGTAGAGAGCAGCAGCTGAATGCAGTGTATGAGCATGTTAGAAGGAAGGTAGAGAGCTGCTGCTGAATGCAGTGTATGAGCATGTTAGAAGGAAGGTAGAGAGCAGCAGCTGAATGCAGTGTATGAGCATGTTAGAAGGAAGGTAGAGAGCTGCTGCTGAATGCAGTGTATGAGCATGTTAGAAGGAAGGTAGAGAGCAGCAGCTGAATGCAGTGTATGAGCATGTTAGAAGGAAGGTAGAGAGCTGCTGCTGAATGCAGTGTATGAGCATGTTAGAAGGAAGGTAGAGAGCTGCTGCTGAATGCAGTGTATGAGCATGTTAGAAGGAAGGTAGAGAGCAGCTGCTGAATGCAGTGTATGAGCATGCTAGAAGGAAGGTAGAGAGCTGCTGCTGAATGCAGTGTATGAGCATGTTAGAAGGAAGGTAGAGAGCAGCAGCTGAATGCAGTGTATGAGCATGTTAGAAGGAAGGTAGAGAGCTGCTGCTGAATGCAGTGTATGAGCATGTTAGAAGGAAGGTAGAGAGCTGCTGCTGAATGCAGTGTATGAGCATGTTAGAAGGAAGGTAGAGAGCTGCTGCTGAATGCAGTGTATGAGCATGTTAGAAGGAAGGTAGAGAGCTGCTGCTGAATGCAGTGTATGAGCATGTTAGAAGAAAGGTAGAGAGCTGCTGCTGAATGCAGTGTATGAGCATGTTAGAAGGAAGGTAGAGAGCAGCAGCTGAATGCAGTGTATGAGCATGTTAGAAGGAAGGTAGAGAGCTGCTGCTGAATGCAGTGTATGAGCATGTTAGAAGGAAGGTAGAGAGCAGCAGCTGAATGCAGTGTATGAGCATGTTAGAAGGAAGGTAGAGAGCTGCTGCTGAATGCAGTGTATGAGCATGTTAGAAGGAAGGTAGAGAGCTGCTGCTGAATGCAGTGTATGAGCATGTTAGAAGGAAGGTAGAGAGCTGCTGCTGAATGCAGTGTATGAGCATGCTAGAAGGAAGGTAGAGAGCTGCTGCTGAATGCAGTGTATGAGCATGTTAGAAGGAAGGTAGAGAGCAGCAGCTGAATGCAGTGTATGAGCATGTTAGAAGGAAGGTAGAGAGCTGCTGCTGAATGCAGTGTATGAGCATGTTAGAAGGAAGGTAGAGAGCTGCTGCTGAATGCAGTGTATGAGCATGTTAGAAGGAAGGTAGAGAGCTGCTGCTGAATGCAGTGTATGAGCATGTTAGAAGGAAGGTAGAGAGCTGCTGCTGAATGCAGTGTATGAGCATGTTAGAAGGAAGGTAGAGAGCAGCAGCTGAATGCAGTGTATGAGCATGTTAGAAGGAAGGTAGAGAGCAGCAGCTGAATGCAGTGTATGAGCATGTTAGAAGGAAGGTAGAGAGCTGCTGCTGAATGCAGTGTATGAGCATGTTAGAAGGAAGGTAGAGAGCAGCAGCTGAATGCAGTGTATGAGCATGTTAGAAGGAAGGTAGAGAGCTGCTGCTGAATGCAGTGTATGAGCATGTTAGAAGGAAGGTAGAGAGCTGCTGCTGAATGCAGTGTATGAGCATGTTAGAAGGAAGGTAGAGAGCAGCAGCTGAATGCAGTGTATGAGCATGTTAGAAGGAAGGTAGAGAGCTGCTGCTGAATGCAGTGTATGAGCATGTAAGAAGGAAGGTAGAGAGCAGCAGCTGAATGCAGTGTATGAGCATGTTAGAAGGAAGGTAGAGAGCAGCAGCTGAATGCAGTGAATGAGCATGCTAGAAGGAAAGTAGAGAGCTGCTGCTGAATGCAGTGTATGAGCATGCTAGAAGAAAGGTAGAGAGCAGCAGCTGAATGCAGTGTATGAGCATGTTAGAAGGAAGGTAGAGAGCTGCTGCTGAATGCAGTGTATGAGCATGTTAGAAGGAAGGTAGAGAGCAGCAGCTGAATGCAGTGAATGAGCATGCTAGAAGGAAGGTAGAGAGCTGCTGCTGAATGCAGTGTATGAGCATGTTAGAAGGAAGGTAGAGAGCAGCAGCTGAATGCAGTGTATGAGCATGCTAGAAGGAAAGTAGAGAGCTGCTGCTGAATGCAGTGTATGAGCATGCTAGAAGAAAGGTAGAGAGCAGCAGCTGAATGCAGTGTATGAGCATGTTAGAAGGAAGGTAGAGAGCTGCTGCTGAATGCAGTGTATGAGCATGTTAGAAGGAAGGTAGAGAGCAGCAGCTGAATGCAGTGAATGAGCATGCTAGAAGGAAGGTAGAGAGCTGCTGCTGAATGCAGTGTATGAGCATGTTAGAAGGAAGGTAGAGAGCAGCAGCTGAATGCAGTGTATGAGCATGTTAGAAGGAAGGTAGAGAGCTGCTGCTGAATGCAGTGTATGAGCATGTTAGAAGGAAGGTAGAGAGCAGCAGCTGAATGCAGTGTATGAGCATGTTAGAAGGAAGGTAGAGAGCTGCTGCTGAGTGCAGTGTATGAGCATGCTAGAAGGAAGGTAGAGAGCTGCTGCTGAATGCAGTGTATGAGCATGTTAGAAGGAAGGTAGAGAGCAGCAGCTGAATGCAGTGAATGAGCATGTTAGAAGGAATGTAGAGAGCTGCTGCTGAATGCAGTGTATGAGCATGTTAGAAGAAAGGTAGAGAGCAGCAGCTGAATGCAGTGAATGAGCATGCTAGAAGGAAGGTAGAGAGCTGCTGCTGAATGCAGTGTATGAGCATGTTAGAAGGAAGGTAGAGAGCAGCAGCTGAATGCAGTGTATGAGCATGTTAGAAGGAAGGTAGAGAGCTGCTGCTGAATGCAGTGTATGAGCATGTTAGAAGGAAGGTAGAGAGCAGCAGCTGAATGCAGTGTATGAGCATGTTAGAAGGAAGGTAGAGAGCTGCTGCTGAATGCAGTGTATGAGCATGTTAGAAGGAAGGTAGAGAGCTGCTGCTGAATGCAGTGTATGAGCATGTTAGAAGGAAGGTAGAGAGCAGCAGCTGAATGCAGTGTATGAGCATGTTAGAAGGAAGGTAGAGAGCTGCTGCTGAATGCAGTGTATGAGCATGTTAGAAGGAAGGTAGAGAGCTGCTGCTGAATGCAGTGTATGAGCATGTTAGAAGGAAGATAGAGAGCTGCTGCTGAATGCAGTGTATGAGCATGTTAGAAGGAAGGTAGAGAGCTGCTGCTGAATGCAGTGTATGAGCATGTTAGAAGGAAGGTAGAGAGCTGCTGCTGAATGCAGTGTATGAGCATGTTAGAAGGAAGGTAGAGAGCTGCTGCTGAATGCAGTGTATGAGCATGTTAGAAGGAAGGTAGAGAGCAGCAGCTGAATGCAGTGTATGAGCATGTTAGAAGGAAGGTAGAGAGCTGCTGCTGAATGCAGTGTATGAGCATGTTAGAAGGAAGGTAGAGAGCTGCTGCTGAATGCAGTGTATGAGCATGTTAGAAGGAAGGTAGAGAGCTGCTGCTGAATGCAGTGTATGAGCATGTTAGAAGGAAGGTAGAGAGCTGCTGCTGAATGCAGTGTATGAGCATGTTAGAAGGAAGGTAGAGAGCTGCTGCTGAATGCAGTGTATGAGCATGTTAGAAGGAAGGTAGAGAGCTGCTGCTGAATGCAGTGTATGAGCATGTTAGAAGGAAGGTAGAGAGCTGCTGCTGAATGCAGTGTATGAGCATGTTAGAAGGAAGGTAGAGAGCTGCTGCTGAATGCTGTGTATGAGCATGTTAGAAGGAAGGTAGAGAGCTGCTGCTGAATGCAGTGTATGAGCATGTTAGAAGGAAGGTAGAGAGCTGCTGCTGAATGCAGTGTATGAGCATGTTAGAAGGAAGGTAGAGAGCTGCTGCTGAATGCAGTGTATGAGCATGTTAGAAGGAAGGTAGAGAGCTGCTGCTGAATGCAGTGTATGAGCATGTTAGAAGGAAGGTAGAGAGCAGCAGCTGAATGCAGTGTATGAGCATGTTAGAAGGAAGGTAGAGAGCTGCTGCTGAATGCAGTGTATGAGCATGTTAGAAGGAAGGTAGAGAGCTGCTGCTGAATGCAGTGTATGAGCATGTTAGAAGGAAGGTAGAGAGCTGCTGCTGAATGCAGTGTATGAGCATGTTAGAAGGAAGGTAGAGAGCTGCTGCTGAATGCAGTGTATGAGCATGTTAGAAGGAAGGTAGAGAGCTGCTGCTGAATGCAGTGTATGAGCATGTTAGAAGGAAGGTAGAGAGCTGCTGCTGAATGCAGTGTATGAGCATGTTAGAAGGAAGGTAGAGAGCTGCTGCTGAATGCATTGTATGAGCATGTTAGAAGGAAGGTAGAGAGCTGCTGCTGAATGCTGTGTATGAGCATGTTAGAAGGAAGGTAGAGAGCTGCTGCTGAATGCAGTGTATGAGCATGTTAGAAGGAAGGTAGAGAGCTGCTGCTGAATGCAGTGTATGAGCATGTTAGAAGGAAGGTAGAGAGCTGCTGCTGAATGCAGTGTATGAGCATGTTAGAAGGAAGGTAGAGAGCTGCTGCTGAATGCAGTGTATGAGCATGTTAGAAGGAAGGTAGAGAGCAGCAGCTGAATGCAGTGTATGAGCATGTTAGAAGGAAGGTAGAGAGCTGCTGCTGAATGCAGTGTATGAGCATGTTAGAAGGAAGGTAGAGAGCTGCTGCTGAATGCAGTGTATGAGCATGTTAGAAGGAAGGTAGAGAGCTGCTGCTGAATGCAGTGTATGAGCATGTTAGAAGGAAGGTAGAGAGCTGCTGCTGAATGCAGTGTATGAGCATGTTAGAAGGAAGGTAGAGAGCTGCTGCTGCTCTCTGTTGAAATATTTAACAAGCATGGTCTGCATAAATGATAGATTGATAAGTTATCAGGTAATAAACTGATAACTCCCATTGTATCTCCCTATAATATTCGGTTTTTCTCCTTTAGACAAACAGTATTCCTGGATGGTGTTTCCTCAGGGTGCAGCACATTCCCCTGATATTGTCATCTGTGCAATGAAGGAGCGGTTGGTTAGGTGGTCCCCCAAACACCACTTATCTATTGCAATATGTTGATAATTTTCTTTTGTGTTGTATCTCTGTTGACATATGTGCTCAGGAAACAGTCTCATTATTGTTGTAATTTTCCTATATAGGTTTACTGCCATCCAAAACCACCCAGTCCCACACAACCATCACTATGCTTATGGTTGTAGGGAACGGAGGGGAAGGGGGGGATGTCAGATCCTTAATGTACGAACTTGCAAATGACAATGTCTTGTTTGATATGGAACATGAGCCTGATTGTCACAGTTTAATGCAACTTGACGCCCAAGGGTTACCGGGTGTCACTGATGTACCTTTGACTAACTATGATATTCAGTATTTTGTAGACGGATCCGGATACTGGAATGAGCAGACGGGACATTTCACCACCGGGTATGCAGTAGTCAAGGAAGGTAAGACAGTGCTGCAAAAGTCACTGCCCTCCAGCAGCTCTGCCCAAGAGGCAGAACTCATGGCACTCGCAGAAGCAGGTAAGTTGGGCACAGGTAAAAGGGTGAACGTTTATACAGACTCAAGGTATGCCTTTGGAGTCGCACACGATTATGGCACAATATGGCGAGCAAGAGGCTTTCTGACTTCAGCAGGCAAACCAATACAACACTGGTTTGCCTCTGGTTTTCAGAACGCAGCTGCTCGACATGTAGAGGGTTGCCTGACATGCGCCAGACACAACCCCGGTAAAATGACCAAAACACCCAGTAAGCACACGCCTCGCCCTGATTACCCCTTCTAGTGACTGCAGGTGGACTACATACAGCTACCCGAGGTGAGTGTATATGAATATGTCCTCGTGTATATGAATATGTCCTCATGTATATAATTATGTCCTCGCATGTACTGACGTGTTTTCAAACTGGCCTGAGGCATGGCCAGTAACCAAGGCCACAGCTGAAAAACACTGCTAGGGAAATACTCGGTGAAGTAGTATGCCGATATGGGGTCCCTAAAGTAATTGACAGTGATAGAGTAGCCCACTTCACAGGAGAAGTACTAGGGCATATACTTACTAGCCTCGGCATCACACAGGCATTCCATACACCATATTACCCGAGAAGGTAAACATCTAGATGAAGGAAGAAAGTCAGTAATACTCCAAGCACCGAAACCTCTGACAAAAAGACAAATGATGTCCTTTATGGGTATGATCAACTTCTGCAGGAGATGCATAGCCAATTATACTGCTATTACAGGACCATTGATGTCTGATTTATGAGGAACCCCTTGCAGCCCAGGATTCCATTGAATGGACTCCTGAAGATGAGGAGGCTTTTTTTTTTTCAGATAAAACAGGTTCTTGTAGGATCTTCAGTGCTTGGACAACCTGATTATTCAAAACCCTTCATTCAAACTGTAGAGTGTAAAAATGGATACATGACTTCAGTGCTCACACAGGAGAATGCGGGACAGGATAGACCTCTAGCTTACTACTCATCAGAACTCGACCCAGTAGCTAGAGCCTTACCTCCCCGTGTTCAATCAGTTGTAGCCACTGCAGAAGCTATAAGAGCTTCCGCCACATTAGTGTTATTTATGAGAGAAAGATGTACCACTTTAAATTCTTCGACCTTGATGTCTACTGCGGAGGATGGTGAACCACATGATTTCCTATCCTCCATAGCAGAAGGAGTGTTACCAAGATCAGATCTTAAAGATATTCCACTACTAGATAGTGATCTCATACTGTTTGTAGATGGATCTTGTAAGAACAAATACATCCTACCCAGCAACTTATTCAGATATGCAGTTATATTGAGCCACGGGACAAGCCACGTCTCAACAGGGGGGATGGTAGAAATCATATATAAAGCGTTCACGCCATATGGCTTTACTAACTACTCTAAAAAAAAATTGTTTAACCTGTTTAACATGCGCCAAACATAATTTTTAGTTTCCTAATATATTAGGTATGTGTATAGGGGTGTTAATTTGAATCTTAAAGTAGGTAAGAAAAATTTGTTTTGAGACACTTGTCAGATAAATATATGGTATCTGTGAATATTTCTGTGGGTAGAAGATGTTACAGGTAATCAGCTCAGATCAAGGTACAAATCCTGCTGAAAAGAGTAACACCAAGTGCAAATACAATGTACCCGGTAACTACATATTTCTATGTGCCCTGGTCCAGAGGGACAGAGAAGTTTCTCTCATATAAAGGTGTTTGTTTGTTGTTTGATTTGATGTACAGGATTTGTCAATGAACTGATGGGACACAAAACTGAGGGTGATAGCGTGAGATTGGTGATAGTATTATTTTATTAGTTGAGACCCTATTTTCTGAGATTTATAATTATAATGTATGTAAATATGCCGCGGTGCTGTGAATAACAACTTGAGGGGTTTTATGTGGAGGTGTGAGGTGAAGGTCACTGGTAGTTGTCACTCATGTGTAAGAAGTACATGGCAGCAATGGGAGCCCGGGGGTTATGTTACCCGGGGGTCTTTAGGTTTGAGAAAGATGCTGCCCACGACCTGTTATATCTGAAGGGGTAAAAGTCCCATTAGGACAGTAAGTGACAGTGCAACAATTATGACCAATATGTACCATGGAGGAGACGTTTAGATTATTGCCAATATTAGTAGGTTTAGCAGTAAAGAATGCTCATAATATAGAGAAAGTGGCCGACAGATTGGAGACTGGTACAGATTATGTGTTTGATGTTTTGAATGCTGCCCAAGGGGGCATTTGACAAGTAGTTGGCCCAGCCTGTTGCCACTGTATAGACCTTTTTGGCATAATGGAGGACAAGTATATTAATGCTGATTTTGTATGTTATTAAAGTTCGTTACCTTTGACCTTGGTTCTCATGCGAAACTCAAAGGGAAGAAATATTGCTTAGTGATTATTGATGTATTTACCAATTGGGTAGAAGTATTCCCCACAGCAAGCCAAGATGCTATCACAGTCGCTAAAGCATTGGTAAAGGAGATAATACCTAGGTTTGGGAAACCTGAGAAAATATACAGCGACAATGGGATACTAAAAAACAAACTCAATAAAACAATGGAAGAGACTGGGAAGAATTGTGTATACTGTTTACCATTAGTGGTCCTAAATATGCATGTGACTCCGACAGCATCAGGTTTGACACCTTTTGAAATGATGTATGGTAGACCATTTGTAATACCACATTTAAATCCATTCTCTAGGATGGATGAGGAGTCTGATTTTACACTTGTTGAATATATGGCAAAAATGTTAACCAACAAGGAAGTTCCTCTCTCTAATTGTATTCCAGGTGACGCTGTACCTGAACCTGAACCTGTGAAGCCAGGAAATTGGATTCTGATCAAAGTTATAAAAAGAAAACACTGGTATCATCCTCGTTGGGAAGGAGCATATCAGGTTCTGCTTACCACACCTAAGGCCGTAAAGATAATCGGACGTACCCCTAGGATACACATATCGCACTGTAAGGTAGTTAGGGAATTTCCACTATCCTCCTAGGCTATAAAAGACTGATTACAAAAGGGTGGTCATTTGTTAGAAGTGACTGGTCTCAAACTTCAGCGAAGAAAACATCCAGAGCCTGGGGGGAGACAGGGCAAAATGTTATTAGTTATTCTAGGTATCCTATGGGGGTCCAAGGTGTCTCAACCTAAGGTATGGGATTTCTTACAAACCAGCATATTCAGATAAATACATTTGGATTATCTATGTAAATACCCTAGGGAAAAGGTGATGTTCTTCATGGTCTTCGGCCCAATGGATCACAGCCCATAATGATTATGGATACTCCATGATGTCTGCCATTAATCTCTTTTTAAAAGAAAAGTTAATTATTATGAAGAAATTTACCTCTCCCTGTACAAGTTCTACCAACTGTATCCGAAATCCTAATAAAAGGATAAGGGACTATATGCTATAGGAGCTGATGTTTCAGGTACTGATCCTATAGGTCATTTCTTTATTGAAGTTAAGAAAAAAGATTTAACGGAAAGTCCTTTAGCCCCGAGAGATAGATCTACCCTCTATATTTTATCTGGCCAACTTCACCTATGAAGATAAATTGGCATTAGAAATAGGTTACAGTGATAAAAACGACTGGTTAGCTTGGATGAGATACACTGCAATCCATGATAATAGAACTAACTGTATCACTAGCGTGAAAGCTAGACCACATCTGGTTACTATACCTTTCAGATAAGGAGAACCCACAAGGTCTGCAATGCGTGTTATCTTTATATAAGGCATCATATAATCCAGGTGATCAAATATGTAAGACATTCTCTTTATTGTACCCACCTGTGGGGAGAAATTAAATCCCTCCCTTAGTAGTTGCTTACCCAAGCAACAATACCTGCTTTCTGAGGAATGGGCAAGGTAAGAAAGTCGGGAACCTCACTGAAGAGTTTTGTGAAACCACCATAGATATTGGTACCGATAATGGTAATTAGTTTACCAACCAGACATGGGCAAGGACTGATCTCTGGTGGATATGTGGAGACAGGAAGCTGAGACCTAGGCTACTGGCCAAGTGGCAGGGAGGCTGTACTCTGGTTCAGCTTCTGATGACATCCACTTGTTTTCAGCCCTTGAGTTTCAGAGAAGGAGAAAAAGCCCTGGAGACGATCTGAATCGCTATAAGCGGTCTATCCCTTGAGGTTCCTTTGACCATAGAATATACATAGATGAAGTAGGAGTACCCCGAGGGGGGCCAAATGAGCTTAAGGCCCGAAATCAGATTGCATCAGACTCGAGTCTGTACTTTTCTGGTGGTCTATGATAAATAAGAATGTCGACTGGATTAATTATATTTATTACAATCAACAGAGATTTGTTAATTATACCAGAGATGCAGTAAAGGGCATTGCAGATCATTGGGACCTACATCTTTAATAGTTACATAGTTACATAGTTAGTACGGCTGAAAAAAGACACATGTCCATCAAGTTCAACCAAGGGAAGGGAAAAGGGAAGGAAAAATTTCTACACATAGGAGCTAATATTTTTTTGTTCTAGGAAATTATCTAACCCTTTTTTAAAGCCATCTACTGACCCTGCTGTGACCAGCTCCTGCGGTGTCTACTGTCCCTTCTGTGACCAGCTCCTGCGGTGTCTCCTGTCCCTGCTGTGACGGCTCCTGCGGTGTCTACTGTCCCTGCTGTGACGGCTCCTGCGGTGTCTACTGTCCCTGCTGTGACGGCTCCTGCGGTGTCTACTGTCCCTGCTGTGACGGCTCCTGCGGTGTCTACTGTCCCTGCTGTGACCAGCTCCTGCGGTAGGCTATTCCATAAATTCACCGTTCTTACTGTAAAGAAGCCTTGTCGCCTCTGCAGCTTGAACCTTTTTTTCTCCAGACGGAGGGAGCGCCCCCTTGTTTTTTGAGGGGGTTTTACAAGGAACAGGATATCACCATATTTTTTGTATGTGCCATTAATATATTTATATAAGTTAATCATGTCCCCCCTTAGTCTTCTTTTTTCAAGGCTAAATAGGTTTAATTCTTTCAATCTTTCCTCATAACTTAAATTCTCCATGCCCGTTATTAGCTTCGTTGCTCTTCTTTGTATTTTTTCCAACTCCAGGGCATCCTTTCTATGAACTGGAGCCCAGAACTGAACTGCATATTCTAGATGAGGCCTCACTAATGCTTTGTAAAATGGCATTATTACATCCCTGTCCCGCGAGTCCATGCCTCTTTTAATACACGACAATATCCTGCTGGCCTTTGAAGCAGCTGATTGACACTGCATGCTGTTATTGAGTTTATGATTTACAAGTACACCCAGATCCTTCTCAACAAGTGAATCCGCCAGTGTAGCGCCCCCTAGGACATATGATGCATGCAGGTTGTTGGTACCCAGATGCATAACTTTACATTTATCTACATTAAACTTCATTTGCCAAGTGGACGCCCAAACACTTAGTTTGTTTAAATCTGCCTGTAATTCATGAACATCTTCCATAGTCTGAACTATATTACATAGCTTGGTGTCATCTGCAAAAATAGAAATAGTGCTATTAATCCCTTCCTCTATATCATTAATAAATAAGGTGAATAATAGTGGTCCCAGCACTGAACCCTGGGGTACACCACTTATAACCGGTGACCATTCAGAGTAGGAATCATTGACCACAACTCTCTGGATACGGTCCTTGAGCCAATTCTCAATCCAATTACAAACTATATTTTCTAAACCTATAGTCCTTAATTTACCCATTAGGCGTCTATGGGGGACAGTGTCAAATGCCTTTGCAAAGTCCAAAAACACTAAATCCACAGCGGCCCCTCTGTCTAGACTTCTGCTCACCTCTCATATAATCATTATATCCACAGCGGCCCCTCTGTCTAGACTTCTGCTCACCTCTTCATAAAAACAGATTAGGTTAGTTTGACAACTTCTGTCCTTAGTAAAACCGTGCTGGCTGTCACTTATAATACTATTTATTGTCACATAATCCTGTATATAGTCCCTCAATAGCCCCTCAAACATTTTCCCCACGATGGATGTTAAGCTTACTGGTCTATAATTACCCGGGGAAGACCTAGAGCCCTTTTTGAAAATAGGCACCACATTTGCCCTGCGCCAGTCCCTAGGCACTATACCAGTCACTAGAGATTCTCTGAATATTATGAAAAGGGGGACAGAAATAACTGAACTAAGCTCTTTAAGAATTCTAGGGTGTAACCCATTTGGTCCCGGAGCCTTGTGCACATTTATTTTATTTAATTTAGCTTGGACCATCTCTACATTCATCCAATTCAGTATATCAACTGATATATTAACAGCACTGGCACCGGCTACATCAGCTGCTCTTTCTTCTGTTGTATATACAGAGCGGAAGAACCCATTTAGTAACTCTGCCTTCTCTTGATCCCCTGTGATCAACTCCCCATTACCACTATCTAGGGGTCCTACATGTTCAGACCTTGGCTTTTTTGCATTTATATACTTGAAGAATTTTTTAGGATTTGTTTTACTATCCTTGGCCACCTGCCTTTCATTTTGTATTTTTGCTAATTTTATTACATTTTTACAGATTTTATTAAGCTCTTTATATTTTACAAAGGCTACAGCTGTACCCTCAGATTTGTATTTTTTAAATGCCCTTTTTTTGTCATGTATTGCCCCTTTCACAGAAGGTGTAAGCCATGTGGGGTTTAATTTGAGTCGTTTATACTTGTTACCTGTAGGAATAAATTTTGCACTATAATAACTCAAAGTAGATTTGAAAATCTCCCATTTATCATTTGTCCCATTATTTAACATTAGTTCTTCCCAGTCTATATCCTGAATTGCCGCCCTCATCCTGGGGAAATTGGCTTTCTTTCTTAAAATTAAATGTTTTTGCCCTCCCAGCCTGCGTTTGTTTTTTACAGTATAGGTAAAATGTAACTATATTGTGATCAC
The DNA here is from genome assembly GCF_050947455.1 of Rhinoderma darwinii. Lineage (NCBI taxonomy): Eukaryota > Metazoa > Chordata > Amphibia > Anura > Rhinodermatidae > Rhinoderma > Rhinoderma darwinii. The sequence continues at coordinate 483,881,348 of NC_134688.1, read as the reverse complement.
TGTTACCGAGGTTTTCACGAACATTGACATTCCCAACAAGATCTGCATTATTAGAAATGACCAGATCCAACAGAGCTTCACCTCTAGTCGGGTCTTCCACAAACTGGCCCATAAAATTTTCCTGCAACAGGTTGAGGAAATGTCTCCCCTTTGCAGTTGAAGCCGAACCATGACACCAATTAATATCCCGGAAATTAAAATCTCCCATTATCACTACAGTACCCGCCTGTGCAGCCCGCTCCATCTGTTTATATATCTGACCTTCCATCTCCTCAGTTATATTGGGGGGTCTATAGATTACACCAAAAGTAATTTTTTCAGTGTTTACCTCCCTTTCTAGTTCCACCCACAAGGTTTCAACCTCCTCACAGTCTTCACCCACTATTGTCTCTTTCACACTCGCCTTCATATCACTTCTCACATACAGACATACACCACCGCCTTCATATCACTTCTCACATACAGACATACACCACCACCTTTCCTATTTGTCCTGTCTTTACGAAAAAGTGTAAAACCCTGTAGATTTACAGCCCAGTCATGTGAAGAGTCCAGCCATGTTTCAGCAACACCAACTATATCTATATTTTCTTCCAGTATCAAGGCCTCCAGCTCCCCCATTTTGCTTGCTAGACTTCTGGCATTTGTGAACATACACTTTAACTTGCCTGTCAGTTTTTCACTTTTATTATCAGAAATGTGATTTGACATTAATCGGGCCTTTTTATTTACACTGATGTTTTGTAACTAAAGGATCTCCTTATCTTGTTGTCTAGTCCTCTCCCCACATTCTGTTTCTCCCCCCACAAATATAGTCTGACCCCTCTCTAACCTGGCTACCCCTTTTTTTTCTACATTGACCTCCCTCCTCAGCCCTAGTTTAAATACTCCGCCACCCCAGCTAGAATTCTCTCCCCCAGCACAGCGGACCCCCTTCCATTTAGGTGCAAATCATCTGCAGAATACAGTTTGTACCCCAATGAAAAGTCAGCCCAGTGCTCTAGGAACCCAAATCCTTCTCCTCTACACCAAGACTTCAGCCATGCATTTAACTCCCTGAGGTCCCGCTGTCTTTCCTGTGATGCGCATGGCACAGGCAGTATTCCTGAGAATACAACCTTGGAGGTCCTTCCCTTCAGCTCGTAGCCTAGTTCTTTAAAATTATTCTTAAGGCTCCTCCACCTACCATTTATTCTGTCGTTGGTACCGACATGGACCACGACAGCTGGATCATCACCAGCCCCTCCCAGCAATTTGTCCACCCGTTCCACCACATGCCGAACCCTGGCACCAGGGAGACAGCAAACCATTCGGTTGAGGTGGTCTTGGCGACAAATAATTCTATCCGTCTTCCTGATTATAGAATCCCCTACGACTATCAATTGTCTTGGCTTACCTGCATTACCATCCCGCCGACTACTAGCTGGGCTGTTCTCCCGGCTGTTAGGGAGATCAGTATCCACTAGGGCTGCCATTTCTGAGACTGACACCCTCGCATCATCACCCAACTTGGCAATTTTGCCTGGAATGTCAGAAACCGGATCGGCCTTCCTTGTCTTTGACCCCTTTCTACTGCCCCTAACTACATTAACCCAGCTACTTACCTGATCCTGCTCACCCATGTCTTCACCCTCCAGTTGTAACCCACTAACTGCATGCTCTGTGAGCAGCAAGCTCCGTTCAAAATTGTCTATCCTCCTCAGTGTTGCATTCTGCTCCTCCAGATCTCTAATACGAGCTTCCAGGTGAACAATATGCTCACATCTGCCACAGAGATATTCACCCTGGAACTCCGGCTCCAGTCCTGCATACATATGGCAAACTGTGCACTGAAGAAAACCTCCAATCTTGCTGTCCATTATCCCAGTTACAAAAAAAACAGCGAACAGGTGTTAATCAAAAAGATAAAGAAGTAGAAGAGCACTTACTTGGGCTTTAACTCCTCTTTTGAACTCCGGTTTTTGGAACTCCACTTAATATACAAACCACTTGCTATTCAAGCCACAGAGCAGGCTATAGTAAAATAGAATGGCCCTGGATATGTTACTAGCAGAAAAAGGGGGTGTCTGCAAAATGTTTGTATCTTCTGTTGTACTTTTATTCCCAAATATACAGCTCCTGATGGCAGTATTACCAAGGCATTGGAAGGACTCAATTCCCTGTCCAAAGAACTTGCGGAGAGCTCTGGAGTAAATGACATTTGGCTTGGAGGATGGTTTGGAAACTGGAGTAACCACATATCCAGTCTATTGATTTCCTCAGCAGCAGTGGCAGCTATACTTGTAACTCGTGGAGGTTGTTGCATTTCTTGCATAAGGGGACTAATTCAGAGACTCATTGACACTTCAATTACTAAAACAATGTACCAAGAGATTCAAAGAGAACGTATACCATGACTTGGAAACACCTCATGACGACTGTCAAAATTCTGAAGGACTGGTGAAAACTTAAAGAAAGAATATGTTTTAGATGTCTCACAGAACCTTTCTTGTTAAATTTACAACAGGGAGGAATGTTAGAAAAGTTTTATTTTAAATTTATGTTTATGTGATGGAGACCAAAGTGTTGAATATGTTATCAAGTGTGATGGTGGTGGACAGTCTCCATTTTCTATTCTTTATATGATGTGTGTAATTTCGTGCAGCGGCATCTTGTCTGGAGTTCTCATCTTGTCTGGAGTTCTCATTTTGTCTGGAGTTCCCATCTTGTCTGGAGTTCCCATCTTGTCTGGAGTTCTCATCTTGTCTGGAGTTCTCATCTTGTCTGGAGTTCTCATCTTGTCTGGAGTTCTCATCTTGTCTGGAGTTCCCATCTTGTCTGGAGTTCTCATCTTGTCTGGAGTTCTCATCTTGTTTCTTTTATAATGAATAAGAAAGTCATTGTTCCTTTAAGACAGGTTTTCATGCTATTGAGGTTACTTATCTTTGACCTTGCTTCCCATACGAAGCTTGCAGAGAAAAACACAGGGAGTGAGATGGTAGGGCGGCAAAAATACTTGTGGGAGCGCCTCCCCCATCTTACAGAAATAGTTTTGCCAAGAGAGATAAGTCCAGCTGCAAACTTAATGTGTGAAGAATTATAATGGTGTATCTGTAATATATTGTGTGTCTGTAATTGGCTGAATAAGTAATACGTTTATCCCATGTATAAAAACCATGATACGCAAGATATCAGCAGACAGAGGCTGAAAGATTAAACCAAAAAAGAATACGATAAATTCAAGGTCATATATCAATGAATAAAGTTGCATATATGGGACCCCATGCATAGAAACACCAAAAAGTTATCCCCATATGCTATAATCAAACAAGATCAAACGTATTTTAGAAAAAATACAAAATGACTTTATTGAAGACAGACAGCACAGTTGATCAAGACAGTTTAAAAATTACCACCCATAAAAACAATGTACAACCGTACACAGAGGACAGTGTTGAATATGAGGCAGGGCAAACAATGGTAGTATAACAATATCAACGACTATAAAATATGTATACTGATGATAATCACCATAACAAGGGCCTATAGAATGGCCACACAAATTGTAAAGTCACAGTCATAGAGGAGAAACTCATTGAGACCTCAAGATACTCATACCAAAATACCCACCATGCGCCATTCCACTGCCACAACACTGTCAGAACACCCCAACGCGCGTTTCGCACCTGGCTTCGTCAGGGGGTGCTGAAAGAGTGTGATCAGAGGGTTTAAATAAGGGGTACACAGCTGAACGGTGTACCTCACTTATTTGTCCATAGGATGTTCAGCTGGCGCCTGCACGAGGAGAGGCGGCACCTCAATCACGCAGTGCACGGCGTCCATGTTGCGCCGTGAACTACGTGATGAACGGTCCCCCGCCCCGCGCATGCGCACAACAACCACAGACCACCGCATCCATCTTGGAATCGGGCAAGGCAGCCGCAATTGCCCAAATCCAAGCATGGAAAGCGGTATGTATACAGGAGCGCTATTAACAGTTAGAATATATTTATACATGTTTACTACATTACAAAATAGCAAAAACATTGTAGATGAGAGCATATTTAGACATATTAAGATGTACGGACATGGCATAAATCAAACATTGGTTCCGATAGATCGAATACAGGCAACAGCATATCGTGCAATAATATAGATGAACCGAGTGTACAGAGGGGGACCCAATGCATGCCTAGGAGCCCACTGTGCACACCAGTCAAAGATATTTAGGGTGAAATATCCCCATATATATATATATATATATATATATATATATATATGACCAAACATCATACCTGATTAGTTAGATGGATAGAAAAAAATGAAAGAAGAAAATGTGTAAAAATAATAAAATGAGTTATGAATGTGACATAGGTGGTTTAAATGCATCTATGACAAACAAGTAGATGTATGAAAGAATGCGCATTTAAAGTAAATGTGTATAAAGACAAAATGATCCTATATATTACAAATTATAAACGTGCATAAATACTAATGTGTATATATAGGCCATATGCATACACACATAGCCAAAGAATAAAATAAGGATAAATACATATGTATAGACGGACCAGATAGGTCACAAAAAAATGTGAGTGTGAAAAAAAATATATAATATATAATAATAAGAGTGCAATTAAAGCACAATAGTGTAGCTTGAAGCAACAAGGATAATAAAAATAATAAAGAAAAAGTGAAGAAGACATATGAATAGAAAAAAACATATGATGATCAAAAAACGTGTTCGAACAACATCCATCTATGTTGTAATGCATCCATGAAATTCCAGGATAGAAAAGCAGTCACCTCCAAGGATACCTATACCAGGCCATGAACAGAAATATCGCTATTATTACCTAATGCGATCATCGCATAGCCACAGAATCGAGAAGAAGACAGGTTAAAGAACCAAATATTCTATTGCAAATGTAACCTAATGATGTAAACAACGAAACCACATTTGTATCAAAACATATAAGATGACTTCCGTAATATGCCTTCGATGCAGCCATACACCTCAATATAGCCATGCACCTCAATATAGCCATACACCTCAATATAGCCATACACCTCAATATAGCCATGCACCTCATGCACCTCAATATAGCCATACACCTCAATATAGCCATACACCTCAATATAGCCATACACCTCAATATAGCCATACACCTCAATATAGCCATGCACCTCAATATAGCCATGCACCTCATGCACCTCCAATATAACCGATACAGTCCACTCTGAAAAGACAAGCAAGCAGAAGTTAAATAATAAATCCTCCCTACACACAAAAGGATAAAACATAACAAAGGTCGGCACCTACTAGAGATTTATAAAAATGGAGCGAAACTAATCATTTCATTAAGCCCCTTAGGAAAAACGGTTTGTAGTTTCACTATCCATTTACATTCACGTTGGGCAAGGATTCTCTGAATATTACCCCCTCTATTTCCTAGGGAGATCTTATCAATACCCCTGAAGGTGAGAAGTCTCCAATTACCTTGGTGATGGTCACGAAAATGACGAGGTATCGGTTTAAGTTTGCTTAACTTTTCAGGATCATCAGTTTTCATAGCACCCTTTATGTCCCTTACATGTTCAAGGATCCTCACACGGAGTTCTCTAGAAGTGAGACCCACATATATCAGTCGACATGGACAAATGGCATAATAAACCACAGCAGTTGAACGACAAGTGATGTTGTGACAGATCTTATATTGTCTTGACCCAGAAGAGTCACTGAAATCTAGAGATCTAGTCATAAGGGAACATGCCCCACAGTCACCACAGGGGTATGAACCCCACTTTGGTCCTTTGGAATTGAATATAAATCCTGAGGTAGGAGCTACATAATGACTCTTGACTAATATATCCCTTAGATTACGTGATCTACGTGAAGTCATAAGAGGATAATCTGATAGCACTACACTCAAATCCATATCAGTATGGAGAATTGGCCAGAACCTCTCAAAAATCGATTTAATTTCTCTCCATTGGGCATGATATCCAGTGATGAACCTTACCTCTTCATTACTGTTCTTTTTCTTGAATTTAGGTATAAGTAGGTCACTTCGTTGCGTATTTTTAGCTCTCATGTATCCTTGCTCAATATCCATAGATTTGTAACCTCTAGCACGAAACCTATTTGAGAGGTCAACGGCCTGATTCTCAAAGGCTGATTCTGTGGAACATATCCGACGTGCTCTTAAAAATTGTCCCGTTGGAACTGCTCTCAATGTCTGTGGAGGATGAGATGATTTGGCATAAAGGAAAGAATTGACTGATGTACTTTTCCTGAAAATGTCAGTGACAATTGATCCATCTATGTCACTAGTGAGTCTGATGTCAAGAAACTCAACATCAGTGCGACTCATTTTGGAAGTCAAACGGATGTTGAGCTGGTTGGCATTCAGATCCACAAGAAACTTGTCAAGTTTCTCTTTTTCACCATGCCAAAGAAATAGTATGTCGTCGATGAAGCGCATCCATATCAAGACGCCTCCATCATCAGCATCAGGCAACTGAAGATTCTGCTCCCACCGGCCAAGAAAGAGGTTGGCATATGAGGGCGCACAAGATCCTTGAAAAGGAACAGATTGTGATGTAAAACAAAATCCAATAGTACAATCAACAGATCGATGAGATCGGATTCCAAGTTGGTCCCATTTAAATAAAACCTAGCGGCTTCAATACCATGTTTGTGTTCAATTGAGGTATAAAGTGACTCCACGTCACATGTCACAAAGAAGTCATCATGACCCATGTAAACCCCCTCTAACCTATTCAAGACATCCGTGGAATCACGAATGTACGATGGTAATTCACAAACAAGGGGTTTAAGATAATGGTCAATGAAGCGACAAACAGTTTCACATAAACTTCCATTGCCCGAAACTATCGGTCTTCCCGGAGGGTCCACTAGATTTTTGTGGACCTTGGGGAGCAGATACAGGGTTGCTAAAATGGGTTTATCAACAATGAGCCCATCAAGTGTGGTTTTAGGTATAATATTGGATTCAAAGGCCTTCAATAGAATTTGATCCAATTGAGTTTTAAAACTACCTAGAGGGCATCCATCCAATCTTTGATAACATGACACATCATTGAGCTGTCTAAAGGCTTCTCTCTCGTATTTGTCAACAGGCCACAATACCACATTTCCACCTTTGTCAGCTGGCTTGATAACCACTGATTTCATTCTTTTCAGTTGTTCCAGGGCCTCCCGTTGTGCTCTATTCAAATTATCATGTGTACGATGTGAAGATAATTTACTCAATTCATTGGTAACCAGTCTCACAAAGGTGTCAACTGCAGGACACATGGACAAAGGAGGAAATGTGGTAGAGCGCCCCCTGACTCCCTCCGGGAATTTTGATTCAGCAATTGGTTCTTGTTCTTTTAAAAGCTCATCAAGAGCCCTGAGGGTCTGTTGTTCATCCTTTCCTGTGAAAAGTTGCACATCATATCTAGAAAAGTGCTTTTTAAAAAACAGCTTCCTAGCAAAAAGGTGTACATCCTTGACAGCCTCAAAGAAATCAAAGTTAGATACTGGAGAGAAGGTCAAACCCATTCCCAACACTTCCAATTGTGCCTGCGTTAATATCTCATTAGACAGATTAATTACCTTTAGTTGATCTTTGCCTGTCTGTTCCTGAGGTTCATCCCTCCATCTAAAGGCTTGTTTCTTTTGCTTTTGCCCATTAGATGTCCTGTATCTTGCTCCCATCTTGGGTGTTTGCCTAAAAAACGACCAGTTGATGGTCCTTCATTAGAGGATGACGATGTGTAGCCTGATCGTGATCTAGATCTTGATCTTGACCTCATAGATTGTTGCCAGTTCCACCTAAAGACACGATCATTTTGGTAATCGGAGAGATCACGCTGAAATTTCTTCATTTTAAATTGTTGGATCTCTTTTTCCCATTTAAGAAATTCACTATCTAATTCCTTTTCAAAGGTGACCATCTCATCTGCCGTCATCTTCGCCTTCAGATCTTGCTGTAGTGGTTCAATTTCACTCTCAAGTACTTCAAGGGTCTGTATTCGATCTATCGGAACCAATGTTTGATTTATGCCATGTCCGTACATCTTAATATGTCTAAATATGCTCTCATCTACAAGGTTTCGCTATTTTGTAATGTAGTAAACATGTATAAATATATTCTAACTGTTAATAGCGCTCCTGTATACATACCGCTTTCCATGCTTGGATTTGGGCAATTGCGGCTGCCTTGTCCGATTCCAAGATGGATGCGGTGGTCTGTGGTTGTTGTGCGCATGCGCGGGGCGGGGGACCGTTCATCACGTAGTTCACGGCGCAACGTGGACGCCGTGCACTGCGTGATTGAGGTGCCGCCTCTCCTCGTGCAGGCGCCAGCTGAACATCCTATGGACAAATAAGTGAGGTACACCGTTCAGCTGTGTACCCCTTATTTAAACCCTCTGATCACACTCTTTCAGCACCCCCTGACGAAGCCAGGTGCGAAACGCGCGTTGGGGTGTTCTGACAGTGTTGTGGCAGTGGAATGGCGCATGGTGGGTCTTTTGGTATGAGTATCTTGAGGTCTCAATGAGTTTCTCCTCTATGACTGTGACTTTACAATTTGTGTGGCCATTCTATAGGCCCTTGTTATGGTGATTATCATCAGTATACATATTTTATAGTCGTTGATATTGTTATACTACCATTGTTTGCCCTGCCTCATATTCAACACTGTCCTCTGTGTACGGTTGTACATTGTTTTTATGGGTGGTAATTTTTAAACTGTCTTGATCAACTGTGCTGTCTGTCTTCAATAAAGTCATTTTGTATTTTTTCTAAAATACGTTTGATCTTGTCTGATTATAGCATATGGGGATAACTTTTTGGTGTTTCTATGCATGGGGTCCCATATATGCAACTTTATTCATTGATATATGACCTTGAATTTATCGTATTCTTTTTTGGTTTAATTATTGTCTTCTTGGTGAATACAGGTCCTGGTATGGATTATCGCGGTCGTGACCAAAATTGGGTCACTCAGTTGTCAGATGTTTTTAAAAGTGATATACATTCAGAGGTTGGCACCTATGTACCCTTGAATAGAGATATTCAGTTACGTATAAAATTCTTATTGGAAAAGCGGACCAGAACATGGTGGAACAAGGCTTCTCTGGAGCATTACCTCAGTAAGGATATCATCCCTAGGGGATTGAGAGTTAAAATTACACCTTCATTTCCAGTTGATGACCTATTCAGACAGAGGTGGGAAGATGCATGTAAAGTCTGCTCCAGAACGATGTTAGAGTTACTGATAGGATGTGATAAACAGACCCTTGAAGTACTTGAGAGTGAAATTGAACCACTACAGCAAGATGACGGCAGATGAGATGGTCACCTTTGAAAAGGAATTAGATAGTGAATTTCTTAAATGGGAAAAAGAGATCCAACAATTTAAAATGAAGAAATTTCAGCGTGATCTCTCCGATTACCAAAATGATCGTGTCTTTAGGTGGAACTGGCAACAATCTATGAGGTCCTCGTGCAGGCGCCAGCTGAACATCCTATGGACAAATAAGTGAGGTACACCGTTCAGCTGTGTACCCCTTTTTTAAACCCTCTGATCACACTCTTTCAGCACCCCCTGACGAAGCCAGGTGCGAAACGCGCGTTGGGGTGTTCTGACAGTGTTGTGGCAGTGGAATGGCGCATGGTGGGTCTTTTGGTATGAGTATCTTGAGGTCTCAATGAGTTTCTCCTCTATGACTGTGACTTTACAATTTGTGTGGCCATTCTATAGGCCCTTCTTATGGTGATTATCATCAGTATACATATTTTATAGTCGTTGATATTGTTATACTACCATTGTTTGCCCTGCCTCATATTCAACACTGTCCTCTGTGTACGGTTGTACATTGTTTTTATGGGTGGTAGCGCTCCTGTGTGCGCTGAGCAGCTTAGTTTCTGCTCTTCTTTTTCCGGTAAGCCGATGTATCGGAGTCCGGGTTCATAGACTTTCTATTGAGTTCGCACTCCGGAAAAAGCCGAACACTTCTGCCACTTAGTTTTAGCGATTGGTGGGGGTCTCAGTGTCACTATGACATGTCAGAAGCTTGTGGCACGTTTAGTTACCCTTAAAGAATTTACATAACATAACACAGAATGACAATCCCACCGACAAAACGGATGACATTCATTTAAATATTGGAAACTTTATTAACATTTAACAATGGCATTCTTCACACCAAAAGACATTACAAGACCACATGACACCTGAACATTCCATGACATCACGAGATCACATGACCCCTGAACATTCCATGACATCACGAGATCACATGACCCCTGAACATTCCATGACATCACGAGATCACATGACACCTGAACATTCCATGACCTCACGAGATCACATGACCACTGAACATTCCATGACATCACAATGATGTACTTGGTGTATGAAGACCATAGACCTTTGGACGGCTCATTTTTACATGAAGAGACTGAAGACCTGAGGAGAGCTCCCCACGTGACCAGCACCAAGAAAGGAAGAGAAGTCCTCCAGGTATGTAGGGAAGTTATACACCCGACATTTATGAGCTGACATATGTCCGTGCTGAGAAGGTTCCAGGATCTGAACTTTCTCTATGACCATATGACCGGCGTTTCATCTTCCAGTCCCGGAGTATTGGTTGATATCTACGTCTGCTATGAGCAGGAGAAGATTTGCTCCATATTTTGTGCCAATTTCTGCCATAAGTGATGCTAAATCTTTGATCCATGAGGGGCCCCGCTCCCCCTGTGAAACCCCGCTAACTATTCTTGTCACTTTTAAAAGTGGTGAAATGTGTGAAAGCTGCAACTATGGCGCAAATATGGCGTGCACCATAATGTGACTATTTATACGGCATAAAAGTGACGTAGAGCATTTGATAAGTTTCCCTCACTGGATTATTCATGTCTATTATTGTGTATATCTGTAATTACATATGTATTCTGGGTGATATGTATATGTGGTGATATGTATACTGGGTGATATGTATACTGGGTGATATGTATACTGAGTGATATGTATACTGGATGATATGTATACTGGGTGATATGTACACTGGGTGATATGTATACTGGGTGATATGTATACTGGGTGATATGTATGCTGGGTGATATGTATTCTGGGTGATATGTACACTGGATGATATGTACTCTGGGTGATATGTATACTGGATGATATGTATACTGGATGATATGTATACTGGATGATATGTATACTGGATGATATGTATACTGGGTGATATGTATATTGGGTGATATGTACACTGGATGATATGTATACTGGATGATATGTATACTGGATGATATGTATACTGGGTGATATGTATACTGGATGATATGTACACTGGATGATATGTATACTGGATGATATGTATACTGGATGATATGTATACTGGATGATATGTATACTGGATGATATGTATACTGGGTGATATGTATACTGGGTGATATGCATACTGGGGATATGTATACTGGATGATATGTATACTGGGTGATATGTATACTGGATGATATGTACACTGGGTGATATGTATACTGGGTGATATGTATTCTGGTTGATATGTATACTGGATGATATGTACACTGGATGATATGTACACTGGGTGATATGTACACTGGGTGATATGTACACTGGGTGATATGTATACTGGGTCATATGTATACTGGGTGATATGTATACTGGGTAATATGTATACTGAGTGATATGTATACTGGATGATATGTATACTGGGTGATATGTATACTGGATGATATGTATACTGGGTGATATGTATACTGGGTGATATGTATACTGGACTATATGTACACTGGGTGATATGTATACTGGGTGATATGTATACTGGGTGATATGTATTCTGGGTGATATGTATTCTGGGTGATATGTATTCTGGGTGATATGTATACTGGATGATATGTACACTGGGTGATATGTATTCTGGATGATATGTATTCTGGATGATATGTATACTGGGTGATATGTACACTGGGTGATATGTACACCGGTTAAAAGGGATACTGGGTGATGTGTAAACTGGGTGATATGTACACTGGATGATATGTATACTGGGTGATATGTATACTGGATGATATGTATACTGGGTGATATGTATACTGCGTGATATGTATACTGGGTGATATGTATACTGGGTGATATGTATACTGGATGATATGTACACTGGGTGATATGTATACTGGTTAAAAGGGATACTGGGTGATGTGTATACTGGGTGATATGTATACTGGATGATATGATATGTATATTGGGTGATATGTATACTGGGTGATATGTATACTGGGTCATATGTATCCTGGATGATATGTATACTGGGTGATATGTACACTGGGTGATATGTATACTGGGTGATATGTATACTGGGTGATATGTATACTGGGTGATATGTATACTGGATGATATTTATACTAGATGATATGTACACAGCGTGATTTGTACACTAGAAAATATGTATAGTGATATGTACACTGGATGATATATATACTGGGTGATATGTATACTGGGTGATAAGTATATTGGATAATATGTATACTGGGTGATATGTACACTGGATGATAATATGTACACTGGGTGATATGTACACTGGGTGATTTTCACACTGGATAATATGTATACTGGATGATATGTACACTGGATGATATGTATAATGGGTGATATGTACACTGGGTGATATGTATACTGGGGGATATGTATACTGGGGGATATGTATACTGGGTGATATGTATACTGGATGATATGTATACTTAGTGATATGTATACTGGGTAATATGTATACTGGGTGATATGTATACTGGGTGATATGTATACTGGATTATATGTATACTGCGGATATGTATACTGAATGATATATATTTTGGATGATATGTATGCTGGTTTATATGTATACTGGGTTATATGTATACTGGATTATATGTATACTGGATAATATGTATACTGGTTGATATGTAAACTGGATTATATGTATACCGGGGGATATGTATACTGGATGATATGTATTCTGGGTGATATATACACTGGATGATATGTATACTGGGTGATATGTATTCTGGGTGATATGTATACTGGATGATATGAATTCTGGGTGATATGTATACTGGATTATATGTATTCTGGGTGATATGTATACTGGATAATATGTATACTGGGTGATATGTATACTGGATGATATGAATTCTGGGTGATATGTATACTGGATTATATGTATTCTCAGTGATATGTATACTGGATTATATGTATACTGGATGATATGTATAATGGACGATATGTATTGTTAGGGATCTGCCAGGTACTTCATCTAGGTATACTCCTGGGATTAATCAATCCACACCTGAGGCCAGACCTGTTCGACTGACACCATCTCCCACCAACCAGGGTGGCAGGCTCAGGAGTGGGAGAGCCTATCGCGGCCTGGTCTGTCGGAGTTAGCTCCGCCCCCTGTCCTTTATTACCTGCCCTGTTCTCTCCCTCAGTGCTTGTAATTCTTTTGGATTCCTGGCCCCACTGCTGCTTGCTCCAGCCTGCTTCTGCCGTGCTTCTGCCTTGCTGCAGTTCTGCTTGACCTGCTTTGCTTTGCCCCTGGCTTGCTTCTGTCTCCTTGCCCGCTTGGGTGTACTCTCTTCGTCCTGGTCCTGACTGTCCGTTCGCCGCTCCGTTTCCTCGTGGCGTTCCGTGGCTACTGCCCCTTCCCTTGCATGTTCCCTGTTTGTTTTCCTGTGCACTTAGACAGCGTAGGGACCGCCGCCCAGTTGTACCTCGTCGCCTAGGGCGAGTCGTTGCAAGTAGGCAGGGACAGGGCGGTGGGTAGATTAGGGCTCACTTTCCCTTCACCTCCTTCCGGCCATTACATAATTACAAGCCCTTACCTAGTCTACCATTTCTCCTACGCTGACGCTATCATGGACCCCCTTGAGACCCTGGCCCAGCAGATGCAGGGCCTCTCCCTACAGGTCCAGGCCCTGGCCCAAAGGGTCAATCAGGGTGACGTTGCTTTAGTAGTACCCCTCACCTCACCTCTAGAACCCGACCTCAAGTTACCTGACCGGTTCTCAGGGGACCGTAAGACGTTTCTCTCCTTCCGGGAGAGTTGCAGACTGTATTTCCGCCTAAAGCCCCACTCCTCAGGTTCCGAGAACCAGCGGGTGGGTATCATCATATCCCGACTCCAGGAAGGGCCCCAAGAGTGGGCCTTCTCCTTGGCTCCTGACGCCCCTGAACTTTCCTCTGTTGATCGTTTTTTCTCTGCCCTCGGACTCATTTACGACGAGACTGACAGGACTGCCTTAGCCGAGAGTCAGCTGGTGACCTTACGTCAGGGTAGGAGACCGGTTGAGGAATACTGTTCTGATTTTAGGAAGTGGTGCGTAGCTTCTCAGTGGAACGATCCGGCCCTAACGTGCCAGTTTAGGTTAGGATTATCTGACGCCCTGAAGGATCTGCTGGTTAGCTACCCCTCGTCTGACTCCCTTGACCAGGTTATGGCCCTAGCAGTACGACTTGACCGACGTCTCAGGGAACGTCAGCTAGAACGCTTCAGTGTGCTCCCCTCTGACTTTTCTGCGATCCCCCCCGAGGTCCCGTCTCCTCGGCCCTCCACGGAGGACTCGGAGGTACCTATGCAACTCGGGGCCTCCATGTCCCCTCGACAACGTAGGGAGTTTCGCAGAATGAATGGTCTCTGCTTCTACTGTGGGGACGACAAGCATCTACTGAACACCTGTCCCAGGCGCAAGAATAAGAAGCCGGAAAACTTCCGCGCCTAAGTGATCATCGGGGAGGTCACTTGGGCGCACAGGTATTTCCCGTTAATGTGAAACGCAATAAAATTTTGCTTCCCTTTCAGGTCTCGTTTGCTGGCCGGGCTGCCACTGGCAGTGCTTTCGTGGATTCAGGGTCATCTGCTAATATCATGTCTGCGGAATTTGCTATGTCTCTAAAGATGCCTTGTATTGATTTACCTTATCCTATCCCTGTAGTAGGTATCGACTCAACTCCCCTTGCTAATGGTTATTTTACTCAGCATACTCCTGTTTTTGAACTCCTTGTTGGCTCCATGCATTTGGAGCAGTGCTCTGTACTGGTGATGCAGGGATTATCGTCTGATCTGGTTTTAGGCCTTCCCTGGTTGCAGTTGCATAATCCCACGTTTGATTGGAATACTGGGGATCTCACCAAATGGGGTAATGAATGTCTTATGTCATGTCTTTCTGTTAACTCTATTTCTCCCCGGGAGGAGGTAAACACGCTTCCTGAGTTTGTTCAGGACTTCGCCGATGTGTTTTCTAAGGAGGCCTCCGAGGTGTTGCCCCCCCATAGAGATTACGATTGCGCTATCGATTTGGTGCCTGGTGCCAAGCTTCCTAAGGGGAGGATATTTAATCTTTCATGTCCTGAACGTAAAGCTATGAGGGAATATATCCAAGAATGCCTGGCCAAGGGTTTCATTCGCCCCTCGACTTCTCCTGTAGGTGCTGGCTTCTTCTTCGTGGGGAAGAAGGATGGTGGTCTTAGGCCGTGCATTGATTATCGTAACCTGAATAAGGTCACCGTAAGGAACCAGTACCCACTTCCTTTGATTCCGGATCTTTTTAATCAGGTTCAGGGAGCCCAATGGTTTTCTAAGTTCGATCTACGGGGGGCATATAACCTTATCCGCATCAAAGAGGGGGATGAGTGGAAAACTGCGTTCAACACACCCGAGGGTCATTTCGAATACCTGGTCATGCCCTTTGGGTTGTGTAATGCCCCTGCTGTCTTCCAGAATTTTATTAATGAAATCCTGAGAGAGTACCTGGGTAATTTTCTTGTTGTGTACCTTGATGACATACTGGTGTTTTCCAAGGACTGGTCCTCCCACGTGGAGCATGTCAGGAAGGTGCTCCAGGTCCTTCGGGAGAATAATCTGTTTGCTAAGACTGAAAAACGTGTCTTTGGGGTACAGGAGATACCATTTTTAGGGCAAATCCTCACTCCTCATGAATTCCGCATGGACCCTGCCAAGGTTCAGGCTGTGGCGGAATGGGTCCAACCTGCCTCCCTTAAGGCGTTACAGTGTTTTTTAGGGTTCGCCAACTATTACAGGAGATTTATTGCCAACTTCTCGGTCGTCGCTAAGCCTCTTACGGACCTTACCCGCAAGGGTGCTGATGTCCTCCATTGGCCCCCTGAGGCCGTCCAGGCCTTTGAGACCCTCAAGAAGTGCTTTATCTCGGCCCCCGTGCTTATTCAGCCCAACCAAGAGGAGCCATTTATTGTGGAGGTTGACGCTTCCGAGGTGGGAGTGGGGGCCGTCTTGTCCCAGGGTACCAGCTCCCTCACCCATCTCCGCCCCTGTGCTTACTTCTCTAGGAAGTTTTCGCCCACGGAGAGTAACTATGATATTGGCAACCGCGAACTTCTAGCCATTAAATGGGCTTTTGAGGAGTGGCGGCACTTCCTGGAGGGGGCCAGACACCAGGTAACGGTCCTTACGGATCACAAGAATCTGGTTTTCCTAGAATCGGCCCGGAGGCTTAATCCTAGACAAGCTCGGTGGGCACTATTCTTTACCAGATTTAATTTCTTGGTTACCTATAGGGCTGGGTCCAAGAATATTAAGGCTGATGCTCTGTCACGTAGTTTCATGGCCAATCCTCCTTCTGAGAAGGATCCTGCTTGTATTTTACCCCCTGGTATAATCGTCTCTGCCACGGATTCTGATTTAGCTTCTGATATCGCGGCTGATCAGGGTGCTGCTCCCGGGAACGTCCCTGGGGACAAACTGTTTGTTCCCCTGCAATACCGGCTGAGGGTACTCAGGGAAAACCATGACTCCGCTCTATCTGGTCATCCTGGCATCTTGGGCACCAAACACCTCATTACCAGAAACTATTGGTGGCCTGGGTTGCCTAAAGACGTTAGGGCTTACGTCGCCGCTTGTGAGGTTTGCGCTAGGTCCAAAACCCCTAGGTCCCGACCTGCGGGCCTACTACGTTCCTTGCCCATTCCCCAGAGACCTTGGACCCATATCTCCATGGATTTTATCACCGATTTGCCTCCATCTCAGGGCAAGTCGGTGGTGTGGGTGGTAGTCGACCGCTTCAGCAAGATGTGCCACTTTGTGCCCCTTAAGAAGCTACCTAACGCCAAGACGTTAGCTTCTTTGTTTGTGAAACACATCCTGCGTCTCCATGGGGCCCCAGTCAATATCGTTTCTGACAGAGGGGTACAATTTGTTTCCTTATTTTGGAGAGCCTTTTGTAAAAAGTTGGAGATTGATCTGTCCTTCTCCTCCGCCTTCCATCCCGAAACTAATGGCCAAACGGAAAGGACCAACCAATCCCTGGAACAATATTTAAGGTGTTTCATCTCTGACTGTCAATTCGATTGGGTCTCATTCCTTCCCCTTGCTGAATTTTCCTTGAATAACCGGGTCAGTAACTCGTCAGGGGTCTCCCCGTTTTTCTGTAATTTCGGGTTTAACCCAAGATTCTCCTCCGTCTCCCCTGGTTGTTCCAATAATCCTGAGGTAGAGGATGTTCATCGGGAACTGTGCACCGTCTGGGCCCAGGTTCAGAAGAACCTAGAGGCGTCCCAGAGCGCACAAAAGATTCAGGCGGATAGTAGACGTTCTGCTAACCCCCGGTTTGTCGTCGGGGATTTGGTCTGGTTGTCGTCCAGGAACTTGCGCCTTAAGGTCCCGTCCAGGAAGTTTGCTCCCCGATTTATTGGACCTTATAAGATCATTGAAGTCCTCAACCCTGTATCCTTCCGTCTGGAGCTCCCCCCATCATTTCGCATACATGACGTCTTCCATGCCTCCCTCCTTAAACGCTGCTCCCCGTCCTGGTCCCCCTCGAGGATACCTCCTGTTCCCGTTCTCACCCCTGAGGGGGTGGAATTCGAGGTGGCCAAGATTATGGACAGTAGGATGGTCCAGGGCTCCCTCCAGTACCTGGTCCATTGGAGAGGATACGGGCCGGAGGAGAGGACTTGGGTACCTGCCCGTGATGTTCACGCTGGGGTATTGATCAGGAGGTTCCACCTTCTCTTCCCCACTAAACCGGGTCCCCTTAGTAAGGGTCCGGTGGCCCCTCATAAAAGGGGGAGTACTGTTAGGGATCTGCCAGGTACTTCATCTAGGTATACTCCTGGGATTAATCAATCCACACCTGAGGCCAGACCTGTTCGACTGACACCATCTCCCACCAACCAGGGTGGCAGGCTCAGGAGTGGGAGAGCCTATCGCGGCCTGGTCTGTCGGAGTTAGCTCCGCCCCCTGTCCTTTATTACCTGCCCTGTTCTCTCCCTCAGTGCTTGTAATTCTTTTGGATTCCTGGCCCCACTGCTGCTTGCTCCAGCCTGCTTCTGCCGTGCTTCTGCCTTGCTGCAGTTCTGCTTGACCTGCTTTGCTTTGCCCCTGGCTTGCTTCTGTCTCCTTGCCCGCTTGGGTGTACTCTCTTCGTCCTGGTCCTGACTGTCCGTTCGCCGCTCCGTTTCCTCGTGGCATTCCGTGGCTACTGCCCCTTCCCTTGCATGTTCCCTGTTTGTTTTCCTGTGCACTTAGACAGCGTAGGGACCGCCGCCCAGTTGTACCTCGTCGCCTAGGGCGAGTCGTTGCAAGTAGGCAGGGACAGGGCGGTGGGTAGATTAGGGCTCACTTTCCCTTCACCTCCTTCCGGCCATTACATGTATACTGGGTGATATGTATACTGGGTGATATATATACTGGATGATATGTATACTGGATTATATGTATACTGGGTGATATGTATACTGGGTTATATGTATACTGGATTATATTTTATACACAAGGAAGAACAGGGAGTATAGAAGCCATATGATAAAAATAAACCTTTATTACATAGGGTATACACATTACATAGAAAAATTTAAAAAGGTACAATTGGAAAGAATGACTCTGAAGTTTCCAATGCAGACGGGCAGGCTCAATAAGTAAGGTGTAAACATACAGGAGGATTACCACTAACATATGTGAGCAAAAGCAAACAAGGATACTGAAGAGCATGACATGATATAGATATAAATATAAATGTAGGAATACAAATCAGAAACACAAAATGCATGTGCAGGTTTCCGAGTCGTATCCCATAGTAAGTAAAGTATAACAGTCAAAAATCAATCTCAAGATAGTTAAAGTTTGCGAATATGACCCACATAAAAAAGTGTATCTTACCCATAATGCAGAGTATTTGGAGCCTGCCGGACGTATGGAACACCCCAACGCGCGTTTCGCGATGTGCTTCCTCAAGGGGAAGCACATCGCGAAACGCGCGTTGGGGTGTTCCATACGTCCGGCAGGCTCCAAATACTCTGCATTATGGGTAAGATACACTTTTTTATGTGGGTCATATTCGCAAACTTTAACTATCTTGAGATTGATTTTTGACTGTTATACTTTACTTACTATGGGATACGACTCGGAAACCTGCACATGCATTTTGTGTTTCTGATTTGTATTCCTACATTTATATTTATATCTATATCATGTCATGCTCTTCAGTATCCTTGTTTGCTTTTGCTCACATATGTTAGTGGTAATCCTCCTGTATGTTTACACCTTACTTATTGAGCCTGCCCGTCTGCATTGGAAACTTTAGAGTCATTCTTTCCAATTGTACCTTTTTACATTTTTCTATGTAATAAAGGTTTATTTTTATCATATGGCTTCTATACTCCCTGTTCTTCCTTGTGTATAAAATGTTTACCTAGGAGTGCCTTCCCAATAGAGTACTTTGGTAGTATGCTTCACACCCATAGCATCTAACCCGTGATACTTTTTGCTAGAGGAGCTCTTTTTGTGTATAATACTGGATTATATGTATACTGGGTGATATGTATACTGGGTGATATGTATACTGGGTAATTTGTATACTGGGTGATTTGTAAACTGGGTGATATGTATACTGGGTGATATGTACACTGAGTTATATGTACACTGGGGGATATATATACTGGGAGATATGTATACTGTTCGATATGTATACTTCGGGATATGTATACTGGGTGATATGTATACTTGGGGATATGTATATTGGGTGATATGTACACTAGGTGTATTGTATACTGGGGTATATGTTTACTGGATGATATATACACTGGGGGATATATATACTGGGTGATATGTAAACTGGGGGGTATGTATACTGGGTGATATGTATACTGGATAATATGTATACTGGGGGATATTTATACTGGGTGATATGTATACTGGGGGATATTTATACTGGGTGATATGTATACTGAGTGATATCTATACTGGGTGATATGTATACTGGGAAATATGTATACTGGGTGATATGTAAACTGGGGGATATGTATACTGGGTGATATGTATACTGGGAAATATGTATACTGGGTGATATGTATACTGGGAGATATTTATACTGGGGGTATGTATTCTGGGTGATATGTATACTGGGTTATTGTAGTGAACCTAAAATTGAATTGTGTTTTTTTTCTTCTAGAACAGAAAACCTCATCAAATCAAAAGATAAAAGACACAAAGACATCAACTCAAGAATAAGACGCAATCTCAGGATTAAAACACAATCTCAAGATTAAGACAAATCTCAAGATTAAGACTCAATCTCAAGACTAAAACACAATCTCAATATAAGACACAATCTAAAGACCAAGACACAATCTCAAGACCAAGACACAATCTCAAGATAAAACACAATCTCAAGAATAAGACACAATCTCAAGACTAAAACGCAATCTCAAGACCAAGACACGATCTCAAGAATAAGACAATCTCAAGATAAAACACAATCTCAAGATAAGACACAATCTCAACACTAAGGCACAATCTCAAGACCTTAAGGCACAATCTCAAGACTAAGACACAATCTCAAGAATAAGACACAATCTCAACATAAGACACAATCTTAAAATAAGACACAATCTCAAGAATAAGACACAATCTCAAGACCAAGACACAATCTCAAGATTAAGACACAATCTCAAGATTAAACACAATCTCAAGATGAAACACAATCTCAAGATAAGACACAATCTCAAGATAAAACACAATCTCAAGATAATACACAATCTCAAGAATAAGACACAATCTCAAGACCAAGACACAATCTCAAGAATAAAACAAAATCTCAAGATTAAGACACAATCTCAAGATAAGACACAATCTCAAGACTAAAACACAATCTCAAGACCAAGACACAATCTCAAGACCAAGACACAATCTCAAGATAAAACACAATCTCAAGAATAAGACACAATCTCAAGACTAAAACGCAATCTCAAGACCAAGACACGATCTCAAGAATAAGACAATCTCAAGATAAAACACAATCTCAAGATAAGACACAATCTCAACACTAAGGCACAATCTCAAGACCTTAAGGCACAATCTCAAGACTAAGACACAATCTCAAGAATAAGACACAATCTCAACATAAGACACAATCTTAAAACAAGACACAATCTCAAGAATAAGACACAATCTCAAGACCAAGACACAATCTCAAGATTAAGACACAATCTCAAGATTAAACACAATCTCAAGATGAAACACAATCTCAAGATAAGACACAATCTCAAGATAAAACACAATCTCAAGATAATACACAATCTCAAGAATAAGACACAATCTCAAGACTAAGACACAATCTCAAGAATAAAACAAAATCTCAAGATTAAGACACAATCTCAAGATAAGACACAATCTCAAGACTAAAACACAATCTCAAGACCAAGACACAATCTCAAGACCAAGACACAATCTCAAGATAAAACACAATCTCAAGAATAAGACGCAATCTCAAGACTAAAACGCAATCTCAAGACCAAGACACGATCTCAAGAATAAGACAATCTCAAGATAAAACACAATCTCAAGATAAGACACAATTTCAACAGTAAGGCACAATCTCAAGACTAAGGTACAATCTCAAGACTAAGACACAATCTCAAGATGAAACACAATCTCAAGATAAGACACAATCTCAAGAATAAAACAAAATCTCAAGATTAAGACACAATCTCAAGATAAGACACAATCTCAAGACTAAAACACAATCTCAAGACCAAGACACAATCTCAAGACCAAGACACAATCTCAAGATAAAACACAATCTCAAGACTAAGACACAATCTCAAGATTAAGACACAATCTCAAGATTAAGACACAATCTCAAGATAAGACACAATCTAAAGACCAAGACACAATCTCAAGACCAAGACACAATCTCAAGATAAAACACAATCTCAAGAATAAGACGCAATCTCAAGACTAAAACGCAATCTCAAGACCAAGACACGATCTCAAGAATAAGACAATCTCAAGATAAAACACAATCTCAAGATAAGACACAATTTCAACACTAAGGCACAATCTCAAGACTAAGGCACAATCTCAAGACTAAGGCACTATCTCAAGAATAAGACACAATCTCAACATAAGACACAATCTCAGGATTAAAACACAATCTCAAGATTAAAGGGAATGTGTTGCCAGAAAAACATGTTTTTTTTTTTAAAATTAAACATTTAGTGTGTGGGTGATTAAACATGGTTCAAATTTTTTTTATTTTTTTCACGAGTCAGGAAATAGTC
This sequence comes from Rhinoderma darwinii, assembly GCF_050947455.1. Classification (NCBI taxonomy): domain Eukaryota; kingdom Metazoa; phylum Chordata; class Amphibia; order Anura; family Rhinodermatidae; genus Rhinoderma; species Rhinoderma darwinii. The sequence continues at coordinate 483,858,756 of NC_134688.1, read as the reverse complement.
AGGAAATATTATAAATTAATTCTAATTTATAATACTACCCATTTTTGGTCACTAGATGGAGCTAGTTCCCAAAATTGCAGCATTGCAACATTGGGTTAAAAGCCCTCGCTCTAGTGAGCTCTCAGCATCCCCCCTCCTTTATCCTGGCTAGTGCCGGGATAAACGAGGGGTTTGAACGGTCTAACCTCCTACACTGTGTGTCGCCATTTTTTGAGGTAACCCACAGTGTAGTAGGTTTACATACAGTAGTAAACACACACAAACACTAACATACATTGAAATCTCTTACCTGCTCCTGCCGCCGCGGCTCCCTCCGGCCCGTCCGCTCCCTTTGCTGCCGCTGTTCCATGTGCACAAGTCCGGAAGCCGCGACCGGAAGTAGTAATATTACTGTCCGGCCGCGACTTCCGGTCCACAGGAAATTGGCGCCGGACGGCGCCAATTTCGAATAGGACTGTGTGGGAGCGGCGCATGCGCAGTTCCCACACAGACGCCGTACACGGCAGTCAATGGGACGGGAGCCGTTCGCAGTCCCTATGGGACTGTGGCTGCCGTACTCCATGTCTGTGTGTGTCGTTAATCGACACACACAGAAATGGAACAAAAAATGGCAGCCCCCATAGGGAAGAAAAAAGTGTAAAAATAAGAAACAGTAAAACACAAACACACAAATGAAAATAAACGTTTTTATTAAAGCACTAACATCTTTAACATATAAAAAAATTATTTGTGATGACACTGTTCCTTTAAGACAAATCTCAAGATTAAGACTCAATCTCAAGACTAAAACACAATCTCAAGATAGGACACAATCTAAAGACCAAGACACAATCTCAAGACCAAGACACAATCTCAAGATAAAACACAATCTCAAGACTAAAACGCAATCTCAAGACCAAGACACGATCTCAATAATAAGACAATCTCAAGATAAAACACAATCTCAAGATAAGACACAATCTCAAGACCAAGACACAATCTCAAGATTAAGACACAATCTCAAGATTAAGACACAATCTCAAGAATAAGACACAATCTCAAGATAAAACACAATCTCAAGATGAAACACAATCCCAAGATAAGACACAATCTCGAGATAAAACACAATCTCAAGATAATACACAATCTCAAGAATAAGACACAATCTCAAGACTAAGACACAATCTCAAGACTAAGACACAATCTCAAGAATAAAACACAATCTCAAGATTAAGACACAATCTCAAGATAAGACACAATCTCAAGACCAAGACACAATCTCAAGATAAAACACAATCTCAAGACTAAGACACAATCTCAAGATTAAGACACAATCTCAAGATTAAGACACAATCTCAAGATTAAGACACAATCTCAAGATAAGACACAATCTCAAGAATAAAACACAATCTCAAGACCAAGACACAATCTCAAGACCAAGACACAATCTCAAGATAACACACAATCTCAAGATAACACACAATCTCAAGACTAAGACACAATCTCAAGACTAAGACACAATCTCAAGAATAAGACACAATCTCAAGACTAAGACACAATCTCAAGAATAAGACACAATCTCAATAATAAGACACAATCTCAAGACCAAGACACAATCTCAAGACCAAGACACAATTTCAAGATAAAACACAATCTCAAGATAAGACGCAATCTCAAGATAAAACACAATCTCAAGATAAGACACAATCCCAAGATAAAACACAATCTCAAGATTAAGACACAATCTCAAGAATAAGACACAATCTCAAGATAAAACACAATCTCAAGATGAAACACAATCCCAAGATAAGACACAATCTCGAGATAAAACACAATCTCAAGATAATACACAATCTCAAGAATAAGACACAATCTCAAGACTAAGACACAATCTCAAGACTAAGACACAATCTCAAGAATAAAACACAATCTCAAGAATAAAACACAATCTCAAGATTAAGACACAATCTCAAGATAAGACACAATCTCAAGACCAAGACACAATCTCAAGATAAAACACAATCTCAAGACTAAGACACAATCTCAAGAATAAGACACAATCTCAATAATAAGACACAATCTCAAGACCAAGACACAATCTCAAGACCAAGACACAATTTCAAGATAAAACACAATCTCAAAATAAGACACAATCTCAAGATAAAACACAATCTCAAGAATAAGACACAATCTCAAGACTAAGACACAATATCAAGAATAAGACACAATCTCAAGATAAGACACAATCTCAAGACTAAGACACAATCTCAAGACTAAGACACAATCTCAAGAATAAGACACAATCTCAAGATGAAGACACAATCTCAAGATAAGACACAATCTCAAGAATATGACACAATCTCAAGACCAAGACACAATCTCAAGACCAAGACACAATTTCAAGATAAAACACAATCTCAAGATAAGACGCAATCTCAAGATAAAACACAATCTCAAGATAAGACACAATCTCAAGATAAAACACAATCTCAAGACTAAAACACAATCTCAAGATTAAGACACAATCTCAAGAATAAGACCCAATCTCAAGATAAGACACAATCTCAAGACTAAGACACAATCTCAAGATAAAACACAATTTTTAAGACTAAGACACAGTCCAGAAATCTTGGGAAGATGAAGACGTCGTCACTAGACAGAGATTAGGTTAGAATAACGGTGTTTTCCCATAAACAACATTCATCCCTTATCCTACAGGACGGGTGACAGAGATCTGATGGCTGGAAGTGCGAGCTCTGGGATCCCAGTGATCACTAGAACGTAGGTCTATGTTTCCCCTGTGTAAATGGAGCGTCAGTGCACATGCGTGACCACCGCCCCACTCACTGTCTACCGGACGGAGACCTCCGAGTTGCTCCATTGCCAGTCCTAACCTTAGTATAGCCGGGAAGGCGTACTCTGCAGTGAGAGGACAGGGAGCAGGGCTATGTCTCCATTTGGAGTGTCCGTACTGGACTTGGGAGACAGTTTTAGCTTCGTCCATTTTCTGGGCAGTGAATGGGGCAGTGGTCACTCCTGTGAACTATCGCTCCATTCACACAGGGGACTCGGGGACCTGCGTTCCTGTAGACGCTGGGGTCCTAGCGGTCGCACCTCCAGCCATCAGACATCACACAATTTTTTTGTGGGAAAACACCTTTTAGATTTGGAGGGTTCATTCTTTTAGATTGTAAGCTCCTAGGAGCAGGGCTTAAGATTTGGTGGAACCCTTAGGAAATGGCGGGATCCTCCCTTTAGCGTTAGGCGTCCTGGTAATAATTGATTGTGAACTGTCGGAGAGGATTCCTTTCGTTACATTGTAATGTAGACGTGTCACATTGTATTGTATGATATAACCAGACTCTGCTTTATGTCCAGATGCAGTAGGCAGACGATCGATCTGATCCAGGGTGATCTCCGATCGCCACATATGGGGTCAGGAAGGAATTATTTTTCCCCTTAGAGACAGATCTCCGGGGGTTTTCTTCGCCTTCCTCTGGATCACTGGGTTGTGGCTCTTACCTCAGGACCTTACAATGAGACTTGTCCTTTGTGACAATTGCTGGACGGTCAGATTGACTGTCACCCGGAGTTTACACTCCCCAGGTCCTGAATTAAGAGCTACAACTCTCATCATTTAATAAAATAGAGGAAGTCATTCTTTTTATGACACTTCTGCTTATTGCTAAAAACCATCGTCTCTTGTGTCGTTATTCTGCGGGATTCTTCCATAACACGGGTGTAATATAATAGAGGAGGGGGCAGATTTATGTAGACCAGCGTGTCATAGACCAGTCTGAAACACAAGTGTCTCGGAGTAAAGCACGGCCACGTTTCTAGAAGGTCCAGGTCTCGGAATAAATTTGGCTCATTTTGGTCTGTCTCAGAGTCAGGACAGAAAGCGAAGATTTACTCTACAATCTGCAGCATTTTCTGGGGTAAGAATTAGTAAATCTGTCAGACCTATGGCGGCCCCGGCCCTTTACAATTAACCCCGTCTAATGTTCAAAAGTAGTGAGAGACCAGAAAAGCTGCAGATTTTATCACAAATAGGGCGTGCGCCAACATTGCGTCATCTATACACCAGAAAGCGGACGTCATTCCACTAATAATCTCCCGCAGGATCATTGGTAACCCCCATATTATAGGAACATCTGGATCAGAACCCGGCCAGTCCTCACCCCAACATCCACCACGTCCTGCAGTTTACAGTATTCAGCCAAGGATTGCCGCCTTTTTACCATAAAATACAGACCAGGGTAAATACGGGCGGTGGTTTTCAGGGGAGGCTTAACACAGAGTTTGATTTGAAGGCGGGAGCCCGAAGGAGAGCCACAGGGGCCAAGTTTGAGCAAAACATTCTTCAGCAAAAAACTTCTAATATGTGTAACGTCCGCGGCTCATCGTTCCTACTTACCCCCCCCCCCCCCAAGGCCGCGACCGCAGACTACCTAGTGCTGACCAACATCTCCTTCCTAGGAGACGCCAGTACTCACTGCCGCTGGTGGTCCCTTAGTGGTATCCTGTTCCCAGTGTTCCCGTGCCCTGCTACCTGTATCCTGTGTCCCGGGCTGCATTTGCCCCTGTGCCGTCTCTAGTGTTGGAGTCGTGTTGTGCTGTCTGTTACCCCTGCTGGCGCTCACCACGTCTGACGTCATGTGCCACGCCTGGTACCTCCTGCCACGTTTTGCATCACCTGCCGTCAAAGTACCATCTGTGCAGGTTTGGCTATTGTAATAATAGGAGTAATGTGAGGAGCTTGCCGCAGGTAACAAAGATTTGGAGTTTATTTCACTTTGCAGTCATATCGCGGTTATTCCTCGATGCCTTTCCTGGTTATAATAATATTACAGGTTATATATACGAGATTACGGACGATCGGTCAATAATCCAGGGATTTATTCTCATTGCCGTATTGGTTTCGGGAAGGAATTTCTCCCTAAGAGGAAGATTGACTTTGGCCTCATGGGGGTTTTGCCTTCCTCTGGCTCCCACCTACCGATCTTCTTGACGATTGCCGGGCTTAGACCCCACCTAGCTGCTTCAGTAGCCGCGCCAATCCTAAACGAGTGAGAGTAATACCCCGCTCCTCCCATGCGAGACAACAGGAGACATTTTTTGAAAACCTGCGCAAACTGAAATTTCGACAAAGACCGACCATCTGCATGAACCAACAAGGATGCCGACCCCTCCGGCCTCACCACAACAAACTCCTGAAAACAGTGAACCGGGCACACCCGCGACCCTGGTAACTCTTACAGCACACCAAAAAACCTTTCCCCAATTGGTCTGTCTTTGATCTAAGAAGCAAGCAAGAAAAGCAGGACCCATCCCACTCAACATCCGCGTACAATAAGCCCCCTGCCCCACGCTTACCTGCCGACACCAACTCCGATATCCTGAAAGCCGCAAAGAAAGCTAAAGAAAAAGCAGCGAAAACAAACGCACTTCAAACCCTGAAACATAAACAGACTTCAACAGCTCAGAAATCGCTTCCAAAGGCTCAAAGGATACCGGCTTCCTATGATCCCTAAACACCGAACCCCTCCTGAAACCCTTCATTGCTTGCCTGACCAATAAAGACAAACTCAGAGCGACCGCTGATGCAGACCCCCCTTCACTGTAAGAATTCCCTATAATGTATAACAAGCAAGCCAGCCGATCGGAACTCCCCACCTGCGCATCCCTCACCAAAGCCTCCCATACCTGCCATACCGCACTGTACCTCTTTCACGTAACCGCACTAACTGACTTCCCAATGAGCGACATTGCCATGGTCATACCAGCGTCCAAAGATGCTCCGGGCAAGCAAGGCCATGAGTCTCCACCCCCGGCGCCAGCAGACGAAACCTGTCCCACTGGTGACGAAAAAGGGAATCAGCCACTGAATTAAGCCCCCCTGGAACATGAACTGCCACAAAATGCGAATTCAACACCAGCCCCCGCAAAACCAAATGTCTCAATAATCGCACGACTGGCGGAGAATTTGTCGTCTGCGCATTAACGGCCTGAACCACTCCCAAGTTGTCACACACAAAACGCACTCTCCTGTCCCTCAGACAATCCCCCCAAAGCTCCGCCGCCACCACAATCGGGAACAATTCCAGCAAGGCCAAATTACGGACGAAACCACATTCACGCCATGCACTGGGCCAAACTCCTGCACACCAACCCGCACACCACTGCCCCTGGAAATATGCCCCAAAGCCACAAGCACCTGATGTATCTGTAAAGAGCTCTAAGTCCACACTAGACACCGGCCGATACATGAGAACAGACCGCCCATTGTAGCTCGGCAAAATCTCCACCCACACCAACAAATCCGCTTTCAACTCCCCCGACAACCTAATGAAATGATGGGGAGACTGAACCCCTGGGGTAGCACTTGCCAACCGCCTACAAAACACCCGCCCCATGGGCATAATCCTACATTCCAAATTCAAACCTCCCAACAACGATTGCAAGTCCCGCAACTGGATCTTCTTCCTGTGCAGCGCACTCGCCACCAACTCTCTCACCTCCAGCAATTTATCTTCTGGCAAACGACATTCCATTTTATCCGAATCAATAATTATCCCCAGAAATTTGATAAATGTTGTAGGTCCCTCAGTTTTGTCAGGCGCCAGCGGTACCCCAAAGTCATTCGCCCCCCTTTCCATAGTATGCAGCAACCCCGCACACACATACGTAGCCGGCGGACCGATAAACAAAAAATCATCTAAATAATGCAGCGCCGATGGCACCTGCGCCTCACGCCGAACCACCCACTCCAAAAACGTGCTAAACATCTCAAAATAAGCGCAGGAAATGGAGCAGCCCATCGGGAGGCAACAATCCACGAAATACCCATCCTGCCAACAACAACCTAACAAACTAATACTGTCCAGGTGCACCGGCAATAAACAAAACGCGGCCTCAATGTCAGTTTTCGCTAACAGTGAGCCCTTGCCATACCTGCGAACCCAAACGACCGCCGCATCAAAGGAAATGTAACTAACCGCGCACAGGGCAGGATCGATGCCGTCGTTCACCGACTCCCCTACCGGATAAGATAAGTGATGAATAAGGCGGAATTTGTTCACCTCCTTTTTAGGAACTAAACCCAACGGGGAAACCCGCAAACCAGGAATGGGCGGGGAGGAAAATGGGCCGGCAATGCGGCCCAAAGCCACCTCCTTCATCAACTTATCAGTAACCAGTTCAGGCCGCGCCAAAGCAGACGACAAATTTCGAAACACCCCTTCCCGTACCGCTGACGTACAAGGAATCCTAAAACCCTCAGAAAACCCCAGAAACAACAATTCCGCCACTTTCTATTTGGATACTCCCTTAAAATCTGAAGCCTCCTTTCCACCCTCACCGGCGTCGCCCCTCTTCTGCTCAGCATCTCCCTGCCTGCCCTTATGCTTCCTGAAGCATCTGGACAAACCATGGGCGCCTCCGCAATCGGAGCTCTCGTGCTTATACCTACAATCTGATCCAAACTTACAATGCCCCTCGTTAAACTGCCCAAGGAAGCTGACCGACTCGTTGCTGACCCCTGCCCGCCGGCCGCATCCCGAAAGGGCTGATGCCCCTGTTTTGGAGCCGACATCAATCGCATCGACAGACTAATTTCCTTGTGATCCCATCTCAATGAAGGCCGCACCGACTTCCGCTGACGAAACTGCTCGTCATACCTCAACCAGGCATTACCGCCGTATACCCTTTACGCCTCCCCCACGGAATCCATGTAGCAAAACAGCGCCGAACAATTCTCTGGCGCCTTTTTACCCACCACGCTAGCCAGAATAGCGAAGGCCTGCAGCCAACTCGCAAACGTCCGAGGAATCAAGCGATAACGCCGCCGCTCCTCCTCCTCCTTCTTACTCTCATCCTGTTTCCACCGGTCCAAGTTAAACTTTTCCAGTGGCAATAATGCAAAAATCTCCACATATTCATCCTTCCAGATCTTCTCCCTAATCTCAGCCTTCAAATGCGCCCCAAGCGGGCCCTGAAAACACACATACACCTCGACTTTCGCAGCGTCAGCCAAACGCACACCACCCACCACTTTTTTGGATGTACCAGCCCCCGCATCAACAGCCTTATCCACCTCCACCACAGCGCCTGCAACCTGCTCCACCTCGCTAGCAACCGCAACCCCTGCCGCAGCTGCACTTCCACAAGCCTCACTAGCAGCGCCCCACACCCTCGCTGGAGACTGCCCTACATCCCCCATACCCTTAGCAAAATATTCCTGCATACCCTTAAAAAACATTTGCATATGAGCCACAGAAATCATACCCCCCACATCCCCCCCACCCATCCCCGGCATCACATTAGTGGTAGATTCTCCCGGCTGTCCCTGAGGTGACCTCCCCGCCGCACGCCTCCCTGCTCCATCAGGTGGCGAACATTTCTGCTTCCTGCGGGCCGGGCATGAAGTTCTCGCCTCTGTCTGATGAGCTCCTCCAACGTCCAGAACATCGGCGCCGGAGAGGGCCGTCACTTCCGGTTCCGCCGTCACTTCCAGCCTTGTCGTTGACGACAGGAGGAGGGAAGATGGCCGTGCCCCCCCACCTCTTGCCACCAATCCCGCCCGCCTGCCGCTGAAACAGGAGGAAGAGCCCCAGAGAACAGCTGCTCCAGCCATCCAGGTCCGTGCTGAAGCACCGCATCTCTGATCCTGGCCATCATGGACTCCAGGGAAGTATCCATGATCAGGTAAGTGAAATATATATATATTTTTTTTATTTTTTTAAATACTGTACTGTAATATACAGTAAACCTTTCTTCTGTTGTCGAGCGGGAAAGAGGGCTGCCTCTATCCCACCCGGACTTATATGCAATATACTCCTCCCACCACCTAAAGATACATTCCTATGCCAGCCCCCTTATGCTTAACCTTTTAAATCCCTGTACACTTAGCCTCACACTTAATGGCCTATACCCAAACCACCTTGTCATGCGCTCCCTCCATTACGGCTGCGTCTACATTACGTTGGGCTTACTTTCCACCATGAGAAGAAAATATCAGGAATTCGAGGCTGCAGGAAAATTTAGGACGTTTTAAAACGTTCTTTTTATTCGTTTTACAGGAGAAAATTAAACATTAGAAAATGATTCATCGCATAGGAAGAAAACCTGCGATAATAAAGAGAATCAGCGCGCACGCGTCAGGTGCGATAGATGAAGACGGCCAGGCTCAGGCCGGACTCACACGAGTGTGTTCAGTCCTGATATACGGACTATATGCCGGCAGTATATCCCGGACCGAACACACTGCAGGGAGCCGCGCTCTTATCGTCATAGTTATCTATGGCGTGAGGAGTCTCTGCCTCGCTGCGGGAAAACTGTCCCATACACGGCTCCCTGCAATGTGTTCGGTTCGGGAAATACTGCCGGCATACAGTCCGTATATCAGGACTGAACACGCTCGTGTGAATCCGGCCTTACAGTCAGGTCATGTTTGTATTTAGCCATAAACCTGGAGGCTTCACGTATCCTGCGGTCAACATCTCACAGCCACGAGAAACAAGGGAAGAAAACGGAGGAGGTGATAGATGGCGGGGCATCAAGAAGTAAGGTGTGTACATAACAAGAGCTTTGGAATAGGAGCCATGGAGTTATGCTGGTCGAAGATCTTGAGTCCAGGGGTGCGATTCAAATTTTTAACAACCGCTTCTCTGTTTTGCAGTCAAATACATATTCACTGGGGGGGGGGGGGGGGCATGCGGTGTATCGCACCATGGAATATTATTCAAATAATCAAATTAAACTATTACAATATCCAAACTCCCCCAATATTAAAGTGGATTCTAAATAAAGAAATTCCCTGTTCAGAATGTTTAACTGGATTTCCACAGTATGTATATATCTACATAAGAGTATATACCTACCTACCCGCACTCATTATGTTAAACACAGCCATTACGTATAGACCTATATGCACACATTCAATATCCTATGCGTGTTCATTTAGTGACACTGTGCACTGTGAGAAGGGTTGAGAATTGTGCGGCGTGCGCAGTAAGCAGCGACAAATCTCCCAGCTAATGCACAGATCCGGTGCCAGAACCAAGCTCACAACCTATATACAGCACCAGAACCAAGCTCATATGTATATATATATATATATATATATATATATATATATACAGCCCCAGAACCAAGCTTATACATATATACAACTCCAGAACCAAGCTCATACATATATACAGTACCAGTACCAAGCTCATACATATATACAGTACCAGAACAAAGCTGAGTACATATATACAGCACCAGAACAAAGCTCAGTATATAAATACAGCACCAGAACCAAGCTCAGTACATATATACAGCACCAGAACAAAGCTCAGTACATATATACAGCGCCAGAACCAAGATCAGTACATATATACAGCACCAAATCCAAGCTCAACACATATATACAGCACCAGAACAAAGCTCAGTACATATATGCAGCACCAGAACAAAGCTCAGTACATATATACAGCCCCAGTACCAAGCTCAGGACATATATACAGCCCCAGAAAAAAGTTCAGTACATATATACAACACCAGAACAAAGCTCAGTACCTATATACACCACCAGAAGAAAGCTCAGTACATATATACAGCACCAGATCCAGGCTCAGTGTCATGGTTGTGGGGTATGTGAAACTACTAGACTGGTCTGCTGTGGCAGAGAAGCAGCTAGCCAAATAATTATCAATAACAGTCACAGTGCAGGAGAACCTGGAAGGCTATGCAGGCAGATTCTTTGGACTAACAGATGACACCCGATGTGAAAGATGGCCTCAGACGTGGTTGATGACTCCAGAAGTGGCAGATGATCTCAGATGTGACAGATGACCACGGACGTGGCAGATGAGGCAACACAACACCAACAATAAGTTTAGTCCCAGGAACACACGTAACAACAGGATACAGGACCACTGGGAGCAGGATACAACTTAGGGACCATTTGCTTGACGAACATGGGTAGACACAACAACACTCAGGCAAAGAGTGAAAGGGCAGAGCCCTTTTTAAAGTCCAAGGTGTTAACTGGATTGGTGGGACACTTTTACTAGGTGTGCGCGCTGGCCCTTTAAGGACGGGTAGTGGCGAACGGCGGCCGGTATCACTACAGTCCCCGCCCCTCTTCATATAGTAGGACCAGAGCGCAGGAGGAATTTTTTTATGAGGGCTGGGGCAATGATGTTCTTCTCCGGCTCCCAGGACCTCTCCTCAGGACCAAACCCTCTCCAGTCTACTAGATAGAATGTCCTTACTGCCACCCTCTTGGAGTCCAGAATTTCCGTCACCTCTAATGTGTCAGAAGAACCAATGCGGGCAACTGGAGACAGAGGAACTTTATTGTAGCGGTTCAGAACCCCAGATTTCAGGAGGGATTTTGTCGTTTCCGAAACCCTTTTCAGTGCATTCTCCCATTTATGTTTTTCAATACATTCACCATTTTTCCCCATTTTTTTAAAGCTCTTATAACCCCCGATATATCTTAGAAGCTACTTTCTTGAACACTTCAGAATTCCTCCAGCTGCTTCTGTCTTCAGTCACATCATCAATAAGCAATAGTGACCAAGTGCCAGGCAGCCATGCATGCCCATGCCATCACCCTGCCCCCACCATGCCATCACACTGCCCCCACTATGCCATCACACTACCTCCACCATGCCATCACACTGCCTCCACCATGCCATCACACTGCCTCCACCATGCCATCACACTGCCTCCACCATGCCATCACACTGCCCCCACCATTCCGTCACACTGCACCTACCGTGCCATCACACTGCCCCCACCATGCCATCACACTGCCCCCACCATGCCATCACACTGCCTCCACCATGCCATCACACTACCTCCACCATGCCATCACACTGCCTCCACCATGTGTTACAGAGGATGTGGTGGCTTTGGATCATGGGCCGTTTCAAGCCCTCTCCACATTTTCTTCTCCCATCATTCTGGTCCAGGTTGATCTTAGTTTCACTCCATGTTGATTGGTAAAGTCTAATCCGGCCTTTCTATTTTTGTGGCTGATTAATGGTTGGCACCTTGTGGTGAACCCTCTGTATTTGCTCTCATGAAGTCTTCTCTTTATGGGAGACTTAGATACTGATCCTCCTACTTCCAGGAGAGTGTTGGGTAGATGTTGTGAAGGGGTTTTTCTTCACCATGGAAAGGATTCTCTGATCATCCACCACTGTTGTCTTCCGTGGATGTCCAGGCATTTTGGAGGACATGAGATCACCAGTGCGCTATATTTTTACAAGAATGTACCAGACTGTTGATTTGGCGGCTCCTGACATTTGTGCTTCTCTCTGATGGATTTCTTCATGTTTTTCAGCCTAACGATGGTCGGTGTCACTTGCATTGGGAGCTCCTCTCACCTCATGTTGTGTGTTCACAGCAACAGCTTGCAAATGCCGCACCTTGAATCAACTCCAGACCTTTTACCTGCTTAATTGATGGTGGATTAACAAGGGAATAGCCCATGCAGCCCATGAAATAGCTTGTGAGATAATTGTCCAATTACCTTTGGTCCCTTGAAAAAGAGGCAGCTCCATATTAAAGAGCTGTAATTCCTAAACCCTTCCTCAAATTAGGATGTGAATACCCTCAAATTAAAGCGGAGCGTCTGCACTTTAAGCCCAGATTATATAACTGGATATTCAATATGTTTTGGTAAACGGCTGAAATGCCAAATCTTGTGTCACTGTCCAAATACTTCTGGCCCTAACTGTAATACGCTAGCCCAGGAATGAAGATTTGCAGCTGAAGGTCTCCTTTATTTCTCAGATGCCGGTGTCATTACCCTGCTGGTGGGGAGATGTATCTGCAGGGTTTATATCTTCTCTGAATACAGGGTGATGCTTCGTTCTGTTTAGGGAACGTCTCAGGTTTAGTTATTTAAGGTTGGCTTCTGGCGGTCCTCCATGTGGGGTTGGGGGGTGTCAGGGAATGTTTTCTGCATTTTTTTTTTATCCCTATGTAGGAAAGGTTGAAGTTTTTTTGCAACCTTTCTAAGCTTTTCTAGATGTGGATTTGTACTTGATCCTCCTTTTCTTTTGGCCTTTGCTGCAGCAGATTGACTCTGGACATGGGAGTTGCTTTCCTGATTGGCTGTCACTTTGCCTGCTGTCCTTGTATGTGGTAAATGGGCCATTGCATCCTAATCTGTACCAGGGCCTACTGCTGACAATGACCTTTGCATCCCTTCTATAGCTATAGTGCACATTTAGGTATTCCAGATAGTGTTGGTTCCTCTAGAAGGAAGATGAATCAGTGTGGGGTGGGGGGGGGGGATATTTCATGAAACGTTTTGAAATACTGCACCTGATCATCGTCAGACCACATCTACATATTATTATCATGATGATAACGCGGCTACTCTCTATAGTCATATTATATAAGGTCCCCTATGAGGAGTGAGGCCGCGCACGTACAATGACTCAGCCCCGGATTCTGACCTGATACTTTGTTGTTGTTTTAATGTTGTAACAATGTTTCCCAATGAATAACAAATTACAACATATCTGTCCATTATATCAGCACCAATGTGACCAGAGACACCCATCAGAGCTCATCCCACTCCCATTATAATCTCAAAACATGAAACCACTCTGGGTGTGATCCTCCAATATCCTTCAACGTGGTGTAAAGAGGAACACCGGAGACTGAGGACAATCCCAGCACCATGGACATTGTTTATCTGCATGACTCTATACGGCCCCTTAGGCTGTCATCTGCGGCCCGCAGGACACCGTAGCTCCTTCGGTAGAGGAGAGAGCAGGCTGAAGAAGAAGCGTCAGAGTGCTAGAAGTGGCTCTGCTCCTGGACCCCGGCTCTGGGGAAGCCCGTGACATCACTGTCCATATACAGAGTCCCAGAGCATAGCCTATACTAGCACCATATATGGACAGTGATGTCAGGAGCAGAACTGGAATCCCAGTGAAGCGGCTCTGCTTTGGGACTCAAGGCTCTGGGCAAGCCCCTGACATCACTGTCCATATGCCTGGGGATTACACTCCTAGAGGGAGTCCCAATGGAGCTATCTCCTGGTGTGGCATTATCTACAGAGGGCACTGTGGCATTATCTATGAGTGGGTGTCTGGCAGTATCTGCCGAGTGCACTGTGGTATTATCTACAAGGGGTGTGTGCGGCATTATCTACAAAGGGCAATGGGGCATTATCTACAGGTGGGTGTGTGGCATTATCTACAGCGGGCACTGTGGCATTATCTATAGGTGAGTGTCTGGCAGTATCTGCAGAGGGCACTGTGGCATTATCTACGGGTATGTGGCATTATCTACAAGGGGTGTGTGCGGCATTATCTACACGGGGTGTGTGCGGCATTATCTACAAAGGGCACTGTGGCATAATATACGGGTGTGTGTGGCATTATCTACAAGGGGTGTGCGGCATTATCTACAAAGGGCACTGGGGCATTATCTACAGGTGGGTGTCTGGCAGTATCTGCAGAGGGCACTGTGGCATTATCTATGGGTGTGTGGAATTATCTACAAGGGGTGTGTGCGGCATTATCTACAAGGGGTGTGTGTGGCATTATCTACAGCGGGCACTGTGGCATTATCTGTTATGGAATCACTGGTTGCGCAATACCCAAAAGGCTTCTGGAGACTGTCGGGAGTAAGCGTGCGAATAAAACCGCAACCTCAAATCCGTCACAACTCTGATGGACAGGGTCTAAGGCTACTCTGAGTTATTGGCCAGAGCCCATCACAAGGCGGGATGGTTTATGCTGCAGAGAACCCAGGTTGTTCTAACACAGTTCATTGTTGGATAAGGGGGGCAGTGCAGGAAATACCTGAACAGGTAACCAGACAGTCCGAGGGTCACAGAAAGTCCAAAATAGAGCGAGTGGACATCAGGTGCAGCAGAAGCCAGAAATAGCCAGATAATGTCTCCTGCTCTCTGTACCTTTACTCAAAATTAGCATAGTAGGTGCAAAGCGGGGGATGTAGCGGGGTAACGGGAGAGCCAAAAAATAAAAAATTACAGCGCTGGAATCAAGAGGACGCCAGGAAGAAGGGGAGGAATGTGGTTTAAACAAAACAAAACATGACAGTTCCTCATTAGGGCGAGCACTCATACAAATCAGTAACGGGTAACTAAACGTTCCACAAACTTCTGACACGTCATAGTGACATGTCAGAAGATTTAATTGTAGGGGGTCCAAGCACTGAGACCCCCACCAATCGCTAATACGAGGCGGCAGTAGCGCTCCTGTGAGGGCTGAGCAGCTTAGTTTCTGTTCATCTTTTTCCGGAAAGCCGATGTATCGGACTTTCTATTGAGTCCGCACTCCGGAAAAAGCCGAGCACTTCTGCCGCTTAGTTTTAGTGATTGATGGGGGTCTCAGTGCTCGGACCCCCTCCAATCAAAACTTCTGAAATGTCACTATGACATGTCAGAAGCTTGTCGGACGTTTAGTTACCCTTTAAGAATTTACATAACATAACACAGAATGACAATCTCACCAACAAAATGGATGACATTCGTTTAAATATTGGAAACTTTATTACCATTTAACAATGGCATCCTTGATACCAAAAGACATTACAAGACCACATGACACCTGAACATTCCATGACATCACGAGATCACATGACACCTGAACATTCCATGACATCACGAGATCACATGACCCCTGAACATTCCATGACATCACAAGATCACATGACACCTGAATATTCCATGACATCACGAGATCACATGACCCCTGAACATTCCATGACATCACAATGATGTACTTGGTGTATGAAGACCATAGACCTTTGGACGGCTCATCTTTACATGAAGAGACTGAAGACCTGAGGAGAGCTCCCCACGTGACCAGCACCAAGAAAGGAAGAGAAGTCCTCCAGGTATGTAGGGAAGTTATACACCCGACATTTATGAGCTGACATATGTCCGTGCTGAGAAGGTTCCAGGATCGGAACTTTCTCTATGACCATATGACCGGCGTTTCATCTTCCGGTCCCGGAGAATTGGTTGATATCTACGTCTGCTATGAGCAGGAGAAGATTTGCTCCATATTTTGTGCCAATTTCTGCCATAAGTGATGCTAAATCTTTGATCCATGAGGGGCCCCGCTCCCCCTGTGAAGCCCCGCTAACTATTCTTGTCACTTATAAAAGTGGTGAAATGTGTGAAAAGCTGCAACTATGGCGCAAATATGGAGTGCACCATAATGTGACTATTTATACGGCATAAAAGTGACGTAGAGCATTTGATAAGTTTCCCTCACTGGATTATTCATGTCTATTATTGTGTATATCTGTAATTACATATGTATTCTGGGTGATATGTATACTGGGTGATATGTACACTGGGTGATATGTATACTGGGTGATATGTATATGTGGTGATATGTATTCTGGGTGATATGTATACTGGGTGATATGTATACTGGATGATATGTATACTGGGGAATATGTATACTGGGTGATATGTACACTGGGTGATATGTATACTGGGGAATATGTATACTGGGTGATATGTATACTGGATGATATGTATGCTGGGTGATATGTATACTGGATGATATGTATACTGGGTAATATGTATACTGGGTGATATGTACACTGGATGATATGTACTCTGGGTGATATGTATACTGGATGATATGTATACTGGGTGATATGTATACTGCATGATATGTATACTGGATGATATGTATACTGGATGATATGTATACTGGATGATATGTATTCTGGGTGATATGTATACTGGATGATATGTATACTGGATGATATGTATTCTGGGTGATATGTATACTGGATGATATGTATACTGGAGGATATGTACACTGGATGATATGTATACTGGATGATATGTATACTGGATAATATGTATACTGGATGATATGTACACTGGATGATATGTACACTGGTTGATATGTATACTGGGTGATATGTATACTGGGTGATATGTATACTGGATGATATGTATACTGGATAATATGTATACTGGGTGATATGTACACTGGATGATATGTATTCTGTGTGATATGTATACTGGATGATATGTATTCTGGATGATATGTATACTGGGTGATATGTATACTGGATGATATGTATACTGGATGATATGTATACTGGATGATATGTATACTGGATGATATGTATTCTGGGTGATATGTATACTGGATGATATGTATACTGGGTGATATGTATACTGGATGATATGTATACTGGATGATATGTACACTGGATGATATGTATACTGGATGATATGTATACTGGATAATATGTATACTGGATGATATGTACACTGGATGATATGTATACTGGGTGATATGTATACTGGGTGATATGTATACTGGATGATATGTATACTGGATAATATGTATACTGGGTGATATGTATACTGGATGATATGTATACTGGATAATATGTATACTGGGTGATATGTACACTGGATGATATGTATTCTGGGTGATATGTATACTGGATGATATGTATACTGGATGATATGTATACTGGATGATATGTATTCTGGGTGATATGTATACTGGATGATATGTATACTGGGTGATATGTATACTGGATGATATGTATACTGGATGATATGTACACTGGATGATATGTATACTGGATGATATGTACACTGGATAATATGTATACTGGGTGATATGTACACTGGATGATATGTATACTGGGTGATATGTATACTGGGTGATATGTATACTGGGTGATATGTATACTGGGTGATCTGTATACTGGATGATATGTATACTGGGTGATATGTATACTGGGTGATATGTATACTGGATGATATGTATACTGGATAATATGTATACTGGGTGATATGTACACTGGATGATATGTATACTGGGTATTATGTACACTGGATGATATGTATACTGGATGGATGATATGTATACTGAGTGATATGTATACTGGATGATATGTATACTGGGTGATTTGTACACTAGATAATATGTATACTGGATGATATGTACACTGGATGATATGTATACTGGATGATATGTATACTGGGTGATATGTATTCTGGGTGATATGAATACTGGGTGATATGTATACTGGGTGATATGTATATTGGATGATATGTATACTGGGTGATATGTACACTGGGTGATATGTATACTGGTGGATATGTATTCTGGCTGATATGTACACTGGGTGATATGTACCCTGGCTGATATGTATACTGGCTGATATGTATACTGGGGGATATGTATACTGGGGGATATGTATACTGGGTGATATGTATACTGGGTGATATGTACACTGGGTGATATGTATACTGGTGGATTTGTATTCTGGATGATATGTACACTGGGTGATATGTATACTGGATAATATGTATACTTGGTGATATGTATACTGGCTGATATGTATACTAGAGGATATGTATACTGGGTGATATGTATACTGGAGGATATATATACTGGGGGATATGTATACTGGGTAATATGTATACTGGGTGATATGTATACTGGGTGATATATCGACTGGTATATATGTATACTGCGGATATGTATACTGGATGATAGATATACTGGATGATATGTATGCTGGTTTATATGTATACTGGGTTATATGTATACTGGATTATATGTATACGGGATGATATGTATACTGGGTTATATGTATACTGGATGTGATGTATACTGGATGATATGTATTCTGTGTGATATATATTCTGGGTGATATGTACACTGGATGATATGTATACTGGGTGATATGTATACTGGATGATATGTATACTGGATGATATGTATACTGTATGATATGTATTCTGGGTGATCTGTATTCTGTGTGATATATATTCTGGGTGATATGTACACTGGATGATATGTATACTGGGTGATATGTATACTGGATGATATGTATACTGTATGATATGTATTCTGGGTGATCTGTATTCTGGGTGATATGTACACTGGCTGATATGTATACTGGATAATATCTATAATGGACTAAATGTATACTGGATAATATCTATAATGGACGATATGTATACTGGATAATATCTATAATGGACGATATGTATACTGGATAATATCTATAATGGACGATATGTACACTGGACGATATGTATACTGGGTGATATGTATACTGGATGATATGTATACTGTGTGATATGTATGCTGGGTGATATGTATACTGGGTGATATGTATACTGGGGGACATGTATACTGGGTTATATGTACACTGGGGGATATGTATACTGGGGGATATATATACTGTGGGATATGTATACTGGGGATATGTATACTGTGGCATATGTACACTGGGGGATATGTATACTGGGGGTATGCATAGTGGATGATATGTATACTGGGTGATATGTACTCTGGGGGATATATATACTAGGTGATATGTAAACTGGGGGATATGTATACTGGGTGATATGTATACTAGGTGATATGTACACTGGGTTATATGTATACTGGGTGATATGTATACTGGGTGATATGTATACTAGGGGATATGTATACTGGGTTATATGTATACTGGGTGATATGTATACTGGGTGATATGTATACTGGGTGATTTGTATACTGGGTAAATTTGTATACTGGGTAATATGTACACTGGGTGATATGTATACTGGGGGATATTTATAATGGGTGATATGTATGCTGGGTGATATGTATACTGGGGGATATGTATACTGGATGATATGTTTACTGGGGGATATGTATACTGGGTGATATGTATACTGGGTGATATGTATACTGGGTAATATGTATACTGGGTGATATGTACACTGGGTGATATGTATACTGGGTTATAAGTACACTGGGTGATATGTATATTGGATGATATGTATACTGGGTGATATGTACACTGGGTGATATGTATACTGGTGGATATGTATTCTGGATGATATGTACACTGGGTGATATGTACCCTGGTTGATATGTATACTGGCTGATATGTATACTGGGGGATATGTATACTGGGGGATATGTATACTGGGTGATATGTATACTGGGTGATATGTACACTGGGTGATATGTATACTGGTGGATTTGTATTCTGGATGATATGTACACTGGGTGATATGTATACTGGATAATATGTTTACTGGGTGATATGTATACTGGCTGATATGTATACTAGAGGATATGTATACTGGGTGATATGTATACTGGGGGATATATATACTGGGGGATATAGTTACATAGTTACATAGTTACATAGTTACATAGTTAGTACGGCTGAAAAAAGACACATGTCCATCAAGTTCAACCAAGGGAAGGGAAAAGGGAAGGAAAAATTTCTACACATAGGAGCTAATATTTTTTTGTTCTAGGAAATTATCTAACCCTTTTTTAAAGCCATCTACTGTCCCTGCTGTGACCAGCTCCTGCGGTAGACTATTCCATAGATTCACCGTTCTTACTGTAAAGAAGCCTTGTCGCCTCTGCAGCTTGAACCTTTTTTTCTCCAGACGGAGGGAGTGCCCCCTTGTTTTTTGAGCGGGTTTTACAAGGAACAGGATATCACCATATTTTTTGTATGTGCCATTAATATATTTATATAAGTTAATCATGTCCCCCCTTAGTCGTCTTTTTTCAAGGCTAAATAGGTTTAATTCTTTCAATCTTTCCTCATAACTTAAATTCTCCATGCCCCTTATTAGCTTCGTTGCTCTTCTTTGTATTTTTTCCAACTCCAGGGCATCCTTTCTATGAACTGGAGCCCAGAACTGAACTGCATATTCTAGATGAGGCCTCACTAATGCTTTGTAAAGTGGCATTATTACATCCCTGTCCCGCGAGTCCATGCCTCTTTTAATACACGACAATATCCTGCTGGCCTTTGAAGCAGCTGATTGACACTGCATGCTGTTATTGAGTTTATGATTTACAAGTACACCCAGATCCTTCTCAACAAGTGAATCCGCCAGTGTAGCGCCCCCTAGGACATATGATGCATGCAGGTTGTTGGTACCCAGATGCATAACTTTACATTTATCTACATTAAACTTCATTTGCCAAGTGGACGCCCAAACACTTAGTTTGTTTAAATCTGCCTGTAATTCATGAACATCTTCCATAGTCTGAACTATATTACATAGCTTGGTGTCATCTGCAAAAATAGAAATAGTGCTATTAATCCCATCCTCTATATCATTAATAAATAAGTTGAATAATAGTGGTCCCAGCACTGAACCCTGGGGTACACCACTTATAACCGGGGACCATTCAGAGTAGGAGTCATTGACCACAACTCTCTGGATACGGTCCTTGAGCCAATTCTCAATCCAATTACAAACTATATTTTCTAAACCTATAGTCCTTAATTTACCCATTAGGCGTCTATGGGGGACAGTGTCAAATGCCTTTGCAAAGTCCAAAAACACTAAATCCACAGCGGCCCCTCTGTCTAGACTTCTGCTCACCTCTTCATAAAAACAGATTAGGTTAGTTTGACAACTTCTGTCCTTAGTAAAACCGTGCTGGCTGTCACTTATAATGCTATTTATTGTCACATAATCCTGTATATAGTCCCTCAATAGCCCCTCAAACATTTTCCCCACGATGGATGTTAAGCTTACTGGTCTATAATTACCCGGGGAAGACCTAGAGCCCTTTTTGAAAATAGGCACCACATTTGCCCTGCGCCAGTCCCTTGGCACTATGCCAGTCACTAGAGATTCTCTGAATATTATGAAAAGGGGGACAGAAATAACTGAACTAAGCTCTTTAAGAATTCTAGGGTGTAACCCATCTGGTCCTGGGGCCTTGTGCACATTTATTTTATTTAATTTAGCTTGGACCATCTCTACATTCATCCAATTCAGTATATCAACTGATATATTAACAGCACTGGCACCGGCTACATCAGCTGCTCCTTCTTCTGTTGTATATACAGAGCTAAAGAACCCATTTAGTAACTCTGCCTTCTCTTGATCCCCTGTGATCAACTCCCCATTACCATTATCTAGGGGTCCTACATGTTCAGACCTTGGCTTTTTTGCATTTATATGCTTGAAGAATTTTTTAGGATTTGTTTTACTATCCTTGGCCACCTGCCTTTCATTTTGTATTTTTGCTAATTTTATTACATTTTTACAGATTTTATTAAGCTCTTTATATTTTACAAAGGCTACAGCTGTACCCTCAGATTTGTATTTTTTAAATGCCCTTTTTTTGTCATGTATTGCCCCTTTCACAGAAGGTGTAAGCCATGTGGGGTTTAATTTGAGTCGTTTATACTTATTACCTGTAGGAATAAATTTTGCACTATAATAACTCAAAGTAGATTTGAAAATCTCCCATTTATCATTTGTCCCATTATTAGACATTAGTTCTTCCCAGTCTATATCCTGAATTGCCGCCCTCATCCTGGGGAAATTGGCTTTCTTAAAATTAAATGTTTTTGTCCTCCCAGCCTGCGTTTGTTTTTTACAGTATAGGTAAAATGTAACTATATTGTGATCACTGTTACCGAGGTTTTCACGAACATTGACATTCCCAACAAGATCTGCATTATTAGAAATGACCAGATCCAACAGAGCTTCACCTCTAGTCGGGTCTTCCACAAACTGGCCCATAAAATTTTCCTGCAACAGGTTGAGGAAATGTCTCCCCTTTGCAGTTGAAGCCGAACCATGACACCAATTAATATCCCGGAAATTAAAATCTCCCATTATCACTACAGTACCCGCCTGTGCAGCCCGCTCCATCTGTTTATATATCTGACCTTCCATCTCCTCAGTTATATTGGGGGGTCTATAGATTACACCAAAAGTAATTTTTTCAGTGTTTACCTCCCTTTCTAGTTCCACCCACAAGGTTTCAACCTCCTCACAGTCTTCACCCACTATTGTCTCTTTCACACTCGCCTTCATATCACTTCTCACATACAGACATACACCACCACCTTTCCTATTTGTCCTGTCTTTACGAAAAAGTGTAAAACCCTGTAGATTTACAGCCCAGTCATGTGAAGAGTCCAGCCATGTTTCAGCAACACCAACTATATCTATATTTTCTTCCAGTATCAAGGCCTCCAGCTCCCCCATTTTGCTTGCTAGACTTCTGGCATTTGTGAACACACACTTTAACTTGCCTGTCAGTTTTTCACTTTTATTATCAGAAATGTGATTTGACATTAATCGGTCCTTAATACTGGGGGATATGTATACTGGGTAATATGTATACTGGGTGATATGTATACTGGGTGATATATCGACTGGTATATATGTATACTGCGGATATGTATACTGGATGATAGATATACTGGATGATATGTATGCTGGTTTATATGTATACTGGGTTATATGTATACTGGATTATATGTATACGGGATGATATGTATACTGGGTTATATGTATACTGGATGTGATGTATACTGGATGATATGTATTCTGTGTGATATATATTCTGGGTGATATGTACACTGGATGATATGTATACTGGGTGATATGTATACTGGATGATATGTATACTGTATGATATGTATTCTGGGTGATCTGTATTCTGGGTGATATGTACACTGGCTGATATGTATACTGGATAATATCTATAATGGACGATATGTATACTGGATAATATCTATAATGGACGATATGTATACTGGATCATATCTATAATGGACGATATGTATACTGGATAATATCTATAATGGACGATATGTACACTGGACGATATGTATACTGGGTGATATGTATACTGGATGATATGTATACTGTGTGATATGTATGCTGGGTGATATGTATACTGGGTGATATGTATACTGGGGGACATGTATACTGGGTTATATGTACACTGGGGGATATGTATACTGGGGGATATATATACTGTGGGATATGTATACTGGGGATATGTATACTGTGGCATATGTACACTGGGGGATATGTATACTGGGGGTATGTATAGTGGATGATATGTATACTGGGTGATATGTACACTGGGGGATATATATACTAGGTGATATGTAAACTGGGGGATATGTATACTGGGTGATATGTATACTAGGTGATATGTACACTGGGTTATATGTATACTGGGTTATATTTATACTGGGTAATATGTATACTGGGTGATATGTATACTAGGGGATATGTATACTGGGTTATATGTATACTGGGTGATATGTATACTGGGTGATTTGTATACTGGGTAAATTTGTATACTGGGTAATATGTACACTGGGTGATATGTATACTGGGGGATATGTATAATGGGTGATATGTATGCTGGGTGATATGTATACTGGGGGATATGTATACTGGATGATATGTATACTGGGTGATATGTATACTGGGTAATATGTATACTGGGTGATATGTACACTGGGTGATATGTATACTGGGTTATATGTACACTGGGTGATATGTATACTGGGGGATATGTATACTGGGGGATATGTATACTGGGTGTTATGTATACTGGGTGATATGTATACTGGGTGATATGTATTATGGGGGATATGTATACTGGATGATATGTATACTGGGGGATATGTATACTGGGGGATATGTATACTGGGGGATATGTACACTGGGGGATATGTACACTAGGTGATATGTATAATGGGTGATATGTATACTGGGGGATAGGTACACTGGGGGATTGTAGTGAACATAAAACTGAATTGTGTTTTTTTTTTTCTTCTAGAACAGAAAACCTCATCAAATCAAAAGATAAAAAACACAAAGACATCAACTCAAGAATAAGATGCAATTTCAAGATTAAAACACAATTTAAAGATTAAGACAAATCTCAAGACTAAAACACAATCTCAAGACTAAGACACAATCTTAAGAATAAAAAACGATCTCAAGAATTAGAAACAATCTCAAGATAAGACACAATCTCAAGATAAGACACAATCTCAAGACTAAGAAACAATCTCAAGACTAAGACACAATCTCAAGATAAGACACAATCTCAAAATTAAGACACAATCTCAAGACTAAAACACAATCTCAAGACTAAGACACAAGCTCAAGAATAATACAAAATATCAAGACCAAGACACAATCTCAAGAAAAAACAGTCTCAAGATAAAACACAATCTCAAGATAAGACACAATCTCAAGATAAAACACAATCTCAAGATAAGACACAATCTCAAGACTAAGACACAATCTCAAGTTTAAAACACAATCTCAAGATAAGACACAATCTCAAGATAAAACACAATCTCAAGATAAAACACAATCTCAAGATAAGACACAATCTCAAGACTAAAACACAATCTCAAGACTAAGACAATCTCAAGATTAAGACACAATCTCAAGACTAAGACACAATCTCAAGACTAAGACACAATCTCAAGAATAAGACACAATCTCAAGAAAAAACACAGTCTCAAGACTAAGACACAATCTCAAGATAAAACACAATCTCAAGATAAGACTTAATCTCAAGATAAAACACAATCTGAAGATAAGACACAATCTCAAGACACAATCTCAAGACTAAGACACAATCTCAAGAATAAGACAAAATATCAAGACTAAGACACAATCTCAATATAAGACACAATCTCAAGATAAAACACAATCTCAAGATAAAACACAATCTCAAAATAAGACACAATCTCAAGACTAAGACACAATCTCAAGACTAAAACACAATCTCAAGATAAGACACAATCTCAAGATAAAACACAATCTCAAGACTAAGACACAATCTCAAGAATAAGAAACAATCTCAAGATTAAAACACAATCTCAAGATAAGACACAATCTCAAGACTAAAACACAATCTCAAGACTAATACAAAATATCAAGACCAAGACACAATCTCAAGAAAAAACACAGTCTCAAGATAAAACACAATCTCAAGATAAGACACAATCTCAAGATAAAACACAATCTCAAGATAAGACACAATCTCAAGACTAAGACACAATCTCATGACTAAAACACAATCTCAAGATATGACACAATCTCAAGACTAAGACACAATCTCAAGAATAAGAAACAATCTCAAGATTAAAACACAATCTCAAGATAAGACACAATCTCAAGACTAAAACACAATCTCAAGACTAAGACAATCTCAAGAATAAGACAAAATATCAAGACTAAGACACAATCTCAAGATAAAACGCAATCTCAAGATAAAACACAATCTCAAGATAAGACACAATCTCAAGATAAAACTCAATCTCAAGATAAGACACAATCTCAAGACTAAGACACAATCTCAAGACTAAGAAACAATCTCAAGACTAAGAACAATCTCAAGAATAAGACACAATCTCAAAATTAAGACACAATCTCAAGACTAAAACACAATCTCAAGACTAAGACACAATCTCAAGATAAAACACAATCTCAAGATAAGACACAATCTCAAGACTAAAACACAATCTCAAGACTAAGACAATCTCAAGAATAAGACAAAATATCAAGACTAAGACACAATCTCAAGATAAAACGCAATCTCAAGATAAAACACAATCTCAAGATAAGACACAATCTCAAGATAAAACTCAATCTCAAGATAAGACACAATCTCAAGACTAAGACACAATCTCAAGACTAAGAAACAATCTCAAGACTAAGAACAATCTCAAGAATAAGACACAATCTCAAAATTAAGACACAATCTCAAGACTAAAACACAATCTCAAGACTAAGACACAAGCTCAGGAATAATACAAAATATCAAGACCAAGACACAATCTCAAGAAAAAACACAGTCTCAAGATAAAACACAATCTCAAGATAAGACACAATCTCAAGATAAAACACAATCTCAAGACAATCTCATGACTAAAACACAATCTCAAGATAAGACACAATCTCAAGATAAAACACAATCTCAAGACTAAGACAATCTCGAGAATAAGACAAAATATCAAGACTAAGACACAATCTCAAGATAAAACACAATCTCAAGATAAAACACAATTTCAAGACTAAGACACAATCTCAAGACCAAGACACAATCTCAAGATAAAACACAATCTCAAGACTAAGACACAATCTCAAGATAAAACACAATCTCAAGACTAAAACACAATCTCAAGAATAAGACACAATTTCAAGACCAAAACACAATCTCAAGATAAAACACAATGTCAAGACTAAAACACAATCTCAAGACTAAGACACAATCTCAAGACTAAGACACAGTCCAGAAATCATGGGAAACTGAAGACGTCGTCACTAGACAGAGATTAGGTTAGAATAAAGGTGTTTTCCCATAAACAACATTCATCCCTTATCCTACAGGACGGGTGATAGAGATCTGATGGCTGGAAGTGCGAGCGCTGGGACCCCAGTGATCACTAGAACGTAGGTCTATGTTTCCCCTGTGTAAATGGAGTGTCAGTGCACATGCGTGACCACCGCCCCACTCACTGTCTACCGGACGGAGACCTCCGAGTTGCTCCATTGCCAGTCCTACCCTTAGTATAGCCGGGAAGGCGTACTCTGCAGTGAGAGGACAGGGAGCAGGGCTATGTCTCCATTTGGAAAGTCCGTACTGGACTTGGGAGACAGTTTTAGCTTCGTCCATTTTCTGGGCAGTGAATGGGGCAGTGGTCACTCCTGTGAACTATCGCTCCATTCACACAGGGGACTCGGGGACCTGCGTTCCTGTAGACGCTGGGGTCCTAGCGGTCGCACCTCCAGCCATCAGACATCACACCATTTTGTTTGTAGGAAAACACCTTTTAGATTTGGAGGGTTCATTCTTTTAGATTGTAAGCTCCTAGGAGCAGGGCTTAAGATTTGGTGGAACCCTTAGGAAATGGCGGGATCCTCTCTTTAGCGTTAGGCGTCCTGGTAATAATTGATTGTGAACTGTCGGAGAGGATTCCTTTCGTTACATTGTAATGTAGACGTGTCACATTGTATTGGATGTTATAACCAGACTGCTTTATGTCCAGATGCAGCAGGCAGACGATCGATCTGATCCAGGGTGATCTCCGATCGCCACATATGGGGTCAGGAAGGAATTATTTTTCCCCTTAGAGACAGATCTCCGGGGGTTTTCTTCGCCTTCCTCTGGATCACTGGGTTGTGGCTCTTACCTCAGGACCTTACAATGAGAATTGTCCTTTGTGACAATCGCTGGATGGTCAGATTGACTGTCACCCGGAGTTTACACTCCCCAGGTCCTGAATTAAGAGCCACAACTCTCATCATTCAATAAAATAGAGGAAGTCATTCTTTTTATGACACTTCTGCTTATTGCTAAAAACCATTGTCTCTTGTGTCGTTATTCTGTGGGATTCTTCCATAACACGGGTGTAATATAATAGAGGAGGGGGCAGATTTATGTAGACCAGCGTGTCATAGACCAGTCTGAAACACAAGTGTCTCGGAGTAAAGCGCGGCCACGTTTCTAGAAGGTCCAGGTCTCGGAATAAATTTTGCACTTTTTGGTCTGTCTCAGAGTCAGGACAGAAAGCGAAGATTTACTCTACAATCTGCAGCATTTTCTGTGGTCAGAATTAGTAAATCTGTCAGACCTATGGCGGCCCCGGCCCTTTACAATTAACCCCGTCTAATGTTCAAAAGTAGTGAGAGACCAGAAAAGCTGCAGATTTTATCACAAATAGGGCGCGCCAACATTGCATCATCTCTACACCAGAAAGCGGACGTCATTCCACTGATAAATTCCCCAGGATCATTGGTAACCCCCATATTATAGGAACATCTGGAGCAGAACCCGGCCAGTCCTCACCCCAACATCCACCACGTCCAGCAGTTTACAGTATTCAGCCAAGGATTGCCACCTTTTTACCATAAAATACCGACCAGGGTAAACACGGGCGGTGGTTTTCAGGGGAGGCTTAACACAGAGTTTGATTTGAAGGCGGGAGCCCGAAGGAGAGCCACAGGGGCCAGGTTTGAGCAAAAAATTTTTCAGCAAAAAACTTCTAATAAGTGTAAAGTCCGCGGCCGCGGCTCATCGTTCCTACTTACCCCCCCCCCCCCCCCCCCGGAGGCCGCGAACGCAAACTACCTAGTGCTGACCGACATCTCCTTCCTAGGAGACGCCAGTACTCACTGCCGCTGGTGGTCCCTTAGTGGTATCCTGTTCCCAGTGTTCCCGTGCCCTGCTACCTGTATCCTGTGTCCCGGGCTGCATTTGTTCCTGTGACCTAGTGTTGGAGTCGTGTTGTGCTGTCTGTTACCCCTGCTGTCGCTCACCACGTCTGGTGTCATCTGCCACGCCTGGTACCTTCTGCCACGTTTTGCATCACCTGCCGTCAAAGTACCATCTGTGCCTAAGCTGCTGTTCCTGTCTGGACTACTACAAGTACCTGTGCGCTTAGACTTTGTATAAAGTTATTACACTGTTGTTTGGCCAGCTGCTACTCGGCTACGACGGTGCGGCCTGGTGGGTCCACCATACCCACAGATCGTGACAATTTGACTTCAACGTGTGTATATTTGTATTCATAAAACAGTTGTGTCTTACTGGAGATGTCTATGCTGGGGAATCTACACAATCTTCTCCTTTCTTTCTGGTTTATGGACAAAATCCGAAAGTTCCTCTACCAGTCCCAACGTTATCGGAGGTCCTCGCAGCTAATCTGTCCCGTGGTCACTGCCTACACATTTGGAAGAAGAGGAAAGAGGCGATTGTCAAAGCTGTAAGACGCCTGAAGACAAACGCAGACAAAAGACGCAAAGTTCCTGCGTAGCAACGACTGTTCTGCCAATGATGAGCCTCCTGAGCTCAGCCGTGTCCTCCTCCGTGGCTTTATACCTGGAGTTGTGGCGGATTGGTGGCGGCTACAGACCAGAAATCCATTGCGGCTTCCCAGCGCAGGTTTGGCTATTGTAGTAATAGGAGTAATGTAAGGAGCTTGCGGCAGGTCACAAAGATTTGGAGTTTATTTCACTTTGCAGTCGGATCGCGGTTATTCCTCGATGCCTTTCCTGGTTAGAATAATATTACAGGTTATATGGACGAGATTACGGATGATCGGTCAATGATCCAGGGATTTATTCTCATTGCCGTATTGGTTTCAGGAAGGAATTTCTCCCTAAGAGGAAGATTGACTGTTGCCTGATGGGGGTTTTCCTTCCTCTGGATCAACATTGAGGAATAATAGTCTGAACTGGATGGACGAATGTTGTTATTTTACCCTACAGACTACAATACTGTGACCCGCTGATACCACTGAATATTTCATGTTCTAAATAATAAATGATGATATTAGTGACGGAAATTCTGAGTGTTTGTGAGGCCGTTCTAATATCTCTAAGGAAAGATGGATTTTAAAAGCCCAAGGATCTAATTTATTAATAAAGCAAATGAATGAGTCCCGGATCAGTGGAGATCTGGCCGGGCCCCGGAGCAGAGTAAAGACCTCCTGACAGATTTGGGGGGATTACTAGGACAATGTTAAGGTTAGTGGATTAGTATGTGAAGCTACAATAGACTGAGAGGATTCCCAGCGAGTGACTGTCACCAGATAATCCATGGACCTCGCTGCATCAGACATAGGTCTATAAAGAGGCTACCGGGCGGGGGCCACCTTTACCATCAAGCACCCCAATAACCTCAGTCCCTATGGACAGCATGGCCTGGCTACATGTCTCCCGGGAATCTCCCCAGTGGTCAGTCCACCCAAGCAACAGATCTCCCCAGATTAGAAGGATCTCCTCCCACTTGCCTTATACTTGAAGCATGAAGAATCGACCGGACTTCTCTTCTCATGGATTTTTTTCACTTGACCTCATCCTTGTGAGCGGGAGTTCTCTTACCCCCCTTATCGCACTGACTAATAGACTGTTCCTGTATTAGCCTCTTTCTCTCTAAAGCACCCCCTCCCCCCCCCATAAGGTGTAAGACAGATAAAGACGGGTCACACACACGATCACCACTTAGATGATGCTGAATATATTTTATATCTTACATGTTAATGGCGGCCACTGTCTTCTGGAATAGTCCGCTGGAAGAAACTCACGACATGTTCTATATTTAGGCGTTTTTCGCGCATCACGCACCCATTGAAGTCAATGGGTGTGTGAAAATCATGCATGCCCCACGGAAGCACTAACGTGGGACAAGCGTTATTCGCGCAATAAGTAGTGCTTTTCTGTTTACAAACATCCAAACGGAGTGTCATAAAGATGGCGGCTGCGCGTCCATATGAGCAGGGCACACGGAGCTGTCAAGTGCCTTTTGCGCTCGTGTGAATCCGGCCTAAGGCTGATGGTCAATCACAATTTATTATATTTCTCTCAATCATCATTTTAGACGCCTTTTAGATGATTCTCCCAATTCCATCCTCATTTATATGTTGTTATTGTTTTATTTGACTATTGTTGTGCTTTTTCTTATATGACGTCATTTATTTTGAATGTTTTTGCACACACAGACCTTAGGCCAATCCTTTTACTCTCCCACCTTCTTATAATACATGATATTCTTCAGTTGGCTCTTTGCTTTACAGAATTGGCTGCTTACTATACAATGTTTTGTTGATAATGTTCCTGTCTTGATTTGACCTGCACTATGTCCCCCAGGATTGTAGCGTTCCTCCACCGCTTTCTCTTAAGTTCCCTGTGGATGTCCCTCATCGGCTTCCGTAGTCTGTGTCCCAAGCGTTGGCCTGTGTTTCCCGTAGCCTCCTGCGGTCACTTTCTCCATCCCGCGGTGACGTCCTACACTCATTTTTAATCTCACCTACTGCTTATGTCTCATTTTGCATCATCAATTTCAGGTTGTTGCTGTCGGTTGGATGTTTGTTCTCCTGACCTCTGATATACGTGTGTTCTCCTGACCTCTGATATACGTTTGTTCTCCTGACCTCTGATATACGTTTGTTCTCCTGACCTCTGATATACGTTTGTTCTCCTGACCTCTGATATATGTTTGTTCTCCTGACCTCTGATATACGTTTGTTCTCCTGACCTCTGATATACGTTTGTTCTCCTGACCTCTGATATACGTTTGTTCTCCTGACCTCTGATATATGTTTGTTCTCCTGACCTCTGATATACGTTTGTTCTCCTGACCTCTGATATATGTTTGTTCTCCTGACCTCTGATATACGTTTGTTCTCCTGACCTCTGATATATGTTTGTTCTCCTGACCTCTGATATATGTTTGTTCTCCTGACCTCTGATATACGTTTGTTCTCCTGACCTCTAAAATATGTTTGTTCTCCTGACTTCTGATATATGTGTGTTCTCCTGACCTCTGATATATGTTTGTTCTCCTGACCTCTGATATATGTTTGTTCTCCTGACCTCTGATATACGTTTGTTCTCCTGACCTCTAAAATATGTTTGTTCTCCTGACTTCTGATATATGTGTGTTCTCCTGACCTCTGATATATGTTTGTTCTCCTGACCTCTGATATATGTTTGTTCTCCTGACCTCTGATATATGTTTGTTCTCCTGACCTCTGATATATGTTTGTTCTCCTGACTTCTGATATATGTTTGTTCTCCTGACCTCTGATATGTTTGTTCTCCTGACCTCTGATATATGTTTGTTCTCCTGACCTCTGATATATGTTTGTTCTCCTGACCTCTGATATACGTTTGTTCTCCTGACCTCTGATATATGTTTGTTCTCCTGACCTCTGATATACGTTTGTTCTCCTGACCTCTGATATATGTTTGTTCTCCTGACCTCTGATATATGTTTGTTCTCCTGACCTCTGATATATGTTTGTTCTCCTGACCTCTGATATATGTTTGTTCTCCTGACCTCTGATATACGTTTGTTCTCCTGACCTCTGATATACGTTTGTTCTCCTGACCTCTGATATACGTTTGTTCTCCTGACCTCTGATATATGTTTGTTCTCCTGACCTCTGATATATGTTTGTTCTCCTGACCTCTGATATATGTCTGTTCTCCTGACCTCTGATATACGTTTGTTCTCCTGACCTCTGATATACGTTTGTTCTCCTGACCTCTGATATACGTTTGTTCTCCTGACCTCTGATATATGTTTGTTCTCCTGACCTCTGATATACGTTTGTTCTCCTGACCTCTGATATATGTTTGTTCTCCTGACCTCTAAAATATGTTTGTTCTCCTGACCTCTGATATGTTTGTTCTCCTGACCTCTGATATATGTTTGTTCTCCTGACCTCTGATATATGTTTGTTCTCCTGACCTCTGATATACGTTTGTTCTCCTGACCTCTGATATATGTTTGTTCTCCTGACCTCTGATATATGTTTGTTCTCCTGACCTCTGATATATGTTTGTTCTCCTGACCTCTGATATATGTTTGTTCTCCTGACCTCTGATATACGTTTGTTCTCCTGACCTCTGATATATGTTTGTTCTCCTGACCTCTGATATACGTTTGTTCTCCTGACCTCTGATATACGTTTGTTCTCCTGACCTCTGATATATGTTGTTCTCCTGACCTCTGATATACGTTTGTTCTCCTGACCTCTGATATATGTTTGTTCTCCTGACCTCTGATATATGTTTGTTCTCCTGACCTCTGATATACGTTTGTTCTCCTGACCTCTGATATATGTTTGTTCTCCTGACCTCTGATATATGTTTGTTCTCCTGACCTCTGATATACGTTTGTTCTCCTGACCTCTGATATATGTTTGTTCTCCTGACCTCTGATATATGTTTGTTCTCCTGACCTCTGATATGTTTGTTCTCCTGACCTCTGATATATGTTTGTTCTCCTGACCTCTGATATATGTTTGTTCTCCTGACCTCTGATATATGTCTGTTCTCCTGACCTCTGATATACGTTTGTTCTCCTGACCTCTGATATACGTTTGTTCTCCTGACCTCTGATATACGTTTGTTCTCCTGACCTCTGATATACGTTTGTTCTCCTGACCTCTGATATACGTTTGTTCTCCTGACCTCTGATATACGTTTGTTCTCCTGACCTCTGATATACGTTTGTTCTCCTGACCTCTGATATACGTTTGTTCTCCTGACCTCTGATATACGTTTGTTCTCCTGACCTCTGATATATGTTTGTTCTCCTGACCTCTGATATATGTTTGTTCTCCTGACCTCTGATATACGTTTGTTCTCCTGACCTCTGATATATGTGTGTTCTCCTGACCTCTGATATATGTTTGTTCTCCTGACCTCTGATATACGTTTGTTCTCCTGACCTCTGATATATGTGTGTTCTCCTGACCTCTGATATACGTTTGTTCTCCTGACCTCTGATATACGTTTGTTCTCCTGACCTCTGATATATGTGTGTTCTCCTGACCTCTGATATATGTTTGTTCTCCTGACCTCTGATATATGTTTGTTCTCCTGACCTCTGATATATGTTTGTTCTCCTGACCTCTGATATATGTTTGTTCTCCTGACCTCTGATATATGTTTGTTCTCCTGACCTCTGATATATGTTTGTTCTCCTGACCTCTGATATATGTTTGTTCTCCTGACCTCTGATATACGTTTGTTCTCCTGACCTCTGATATACGTTTGTTCTCCTGACCTCTGATATATGTTTGTTCTCCTGACCTCTGATATACGTTTGTTCTCCTGACCTCTGATATATGTTTGTTCTCCTGACCTCTGATATACGTTTGTTCTCCTGACCTCTGATATACGTTTGTTCTCCTGACCTCTGATATATGTTTGTTCTCCTGACCTCTGATATATGTTTGTTCTCCTGACCTCTGATATATGTTTGTTCTCCTGACCTCTGATATACGTTTGTTCTCCAGTAAGCCCAGCGTAATGTAGGCGCAGCCGTAATGAAGGAAGCGCATGACTAGGTGTTTGGGAGTTCTAGGCTATTATGTTCTAGGTATTATGTTTTAGGCTATATTTATAGGGATTGGAGGGTTATGTGAAAGGGGCATGGGGCAAAATGTATCTATATGTGGTGGGTGGAGAATAAAGTATATAAGTCCATGCGGGGAAGAGGCAGCCCTCTTTCCCGCTGGACAACAGGAGAAAATTTTGTCCCGCCCGCCCTCCCAGTATTTTTCTCCTGTTTATGTTTATTTGTCGGTTGGGGTTTTGTTTTGTCACAGTAGCGATGGCGGTAGGAGGAGGGGTCTTTGGAGGCACGTAATGGTAAGAAGGAGAAGCAACAATGGAGATTGTTGCAAGAGAACTCGGGGCGTTTAACCCGGGATAGTATTGGAGGGGCTGGGGAGTGGTTACCCAGCTCATATATATTCCTGATGGGCAGGGTCCCCAGGAAGGGAGAGAGAGGTCTTGGACATGGTTGGTGCCCTCGGGTCAGGTGCAGAACGGCTGTAGGGTAAGGGGTCCAGACCTAATAAGGAAACGATGGAGTTTAATGATTGAAGTGCCTTCAAGGATCCTTTATCTGGAGTTGGGAAATAGAGCAGGATGTTATCATGGAGTTATGATGTGTTTATGGTTATGCTCTTTTTCAGAAAAAAGGTGTGTTTAATAAATGGCTGCTGTGGCCTTTACACCAAAATTCATGTGTGGTCTCTTATTGGGGTTTGGGGTGTAAGGTCGTAGATAGCGGAAGCATCAAACATACCTTAAGTCATGACCTCTGATATACGTTTGATCCGTATTTATCATTTGTTTTAGACATTTATGGCCATGATCATTGGATGTACCTTTTAAAATCTGTATCCCCCGTAATTAATTGACGTATTTTGCGTTCCACATGATGCTTTACTTTCCACCATTACGGTAACCCCAGCTCCTTTTGCATGACCTTGACCCCACACGACCTCATGGTGCACTTTGTGTTTGGCGGTTTTTCTAGAGGGTTTTACATAATACCCCACTGACTGTATAGGACGCTTGTTTTATTACTCTGTTCCCTTGGCCTGATGAAGACGCTGGTTCAGCATTGAAACCTTCAGCCTTATTGATACATAAATATAATTGTTTTACCATAAACACTTTTACTTTTGGCTTCTTCCTACAAATATCAGCAGCGCCTCTCATGGTCCACTAACTTTACTCCACTTTGCGGATAGCTTCTGATGACAGCTCCGAAGTAGATGTGAACAGATCCTAAGACCAATGTTTGGGAGGTTCTCACATTGAAGTTTCGCTGTACTTTACGCCTCATTCACACAGTAATTTGGCCCCTTTTTTCGTGTCTATCTTCTGGCGGCCATTCCTGTTATTTCAGGTGATCATAGCCGCAGCCTGGTTAGCAGTGGCGTAACTACCGCTATAGCAGCCATAGCGCCTGCTACGGGGCCCGTGGCATGAGGGGGCCCGTGTTGCCCGCCGGCACGGCCCCCACCGTGGCCGGAGGCTCCGCTAGCTGCCGCTATGGCTGCTACAGCGCGACGCCACTGAACACTACGGCATAGCAGGGAGGTATCTCCCCGCTCTGCCATTAAACAAAAGACATGTATCCCCCTCTCCACAAGATCTCCACAGGACATGTATCCCCTCTCCACAGGACATGTATCCCCTCTCCACAGGATATCCACAGGACATGTATCCCCTCTCCACAGGATCTCCACAGGACAGGGGATACATGTGTGATCGCTGGCAGTGATAGGGAGAACGGGGGACTGAAAGTCCCCTGAAGTTCTACATCACAAACCTCGGACTTCCGGGGTCTGTGTCGGCAGCTCCGGAGAAATGAATGGAGCGCCGGTCGCGCTTGTGCGCATGCGTGACCAGCGCTCCTTTCATTTTTAAGCTGCGCAGACGCCGGAAGTCAGAGGTTTGTCATGGAGAACTTGGGGGACTTTCGGTCCCCCATTCTCCCTATCGCTGCCAGCGATCACACATGTGTCCCCTGTCCTGTGAAGATCCTGTGGAGAGGGGATACATGTCTTTTGTCTTTTCACACTGTAGGTCGCATTTTTTGGGGGGGGTTGGGGACGCTGTATGGCGTTCCCTACAGGGAGGGCTGTAAGGCGTTCCCTACAGGGGGGGCTGTATGGTGCTATCTACAGGGGGGTCTGTATGGTGTTATCTACAGAGGGGGCTGTATGGCATTCCCTACAGGGGGGGGCTGTATGGCGTTCCCTACAGGGGGGCTGTATGGCGTTCCCTACAGGGGGGGCTGTATGGCGTTCCCTACAGGGGGGGCTGTATGGCGTTCCCTACAGGGGGGCTGTAAGGCGTTCCCTACAGGGGGGGCTGTATGGCGTTCCCTACAGGGGGGGCTGTATGGCGTTCCCTACAGGGGGGCTGTATGGCGTTCCCTACAGGGGGGGCTGTATGGCGTTCCCTACAGGGGGGGCTGTATGGCGTTCCCTACAGGGGGGGCTGTATGGCGTTCCCTACAGGGGGGGCTGTATGGCGTTCCCTACAGGGGGGGCTGTATGGCGTTCCCTACAGGGGGGGCTGTATGGCGTTCCCTACAGACCCTCCTGTAGGAAACGCCATACAGCCCCCCTGTAGATAACGCCATAGAGTCCCCCCTGTAGATAACGCCATACAGCCCCCCCCTGTAGGGAATTCCATACAGCCCCCTCTGTAGATAACGCCATACAGCCCCCCTGTAGATAACGCTATAGAGTCCCCCCTGTAGATAACGCCATACAGCCCCCCCCTGTAGGGAATTCCATACAGCCCCCTCTGTAGATAACGCCATACAGCCCCCTCTGTAGATAACGCCATACAGCCCCCTCTGTAGATAGCGCCATACAGACCCCCTGTAGATAACGCCATACAGCCCCCCTGTAGATAACGCCATACAGCCCCCTCTGTAGATAACGCCATACAGCCCCCTCTGTAGATAACGCCATACAGCCCCCTCTGTAGATAACGCCATACAGCCCCCTCTGTAGATAACGCCATACAGCCCCCTCTGTAGATAACGCCATACAGCCCCCTCTGTAGATAACGCCATACATCCCCCTCTGTAGATAACGCCATACAGACCCCCTGTAGATAGCGCCATACAGACCCCCTGTAGATAGCGCCATACAGCCCCCTCTGTAGATAGCGCCATACAGCCCCCTCTGTAGATAGCGCCATACAGCCCCCCTGTAGATAGCGCCATACAGCCCCCTCTGTAGATGGCGCCATACAGCCCCCTCTGTAGATGGCGCCATACAGCCCCCCTGTAGATAACGCCATACAGCCCCCTCTGTAGATGGCGCCATACAGCCCCCTCTGTAGATAACGCCATACAGCCCCCTCTGTAGATGGCGCGATACAGCCCCCTCTGTAGATAACGCCATACAGCCCCCTCTGTAGATAACGCCATACAGCCCCCTCTGTAGATAACGCCATACAGCCCCCTCTGTAGATAACGCCATACAGCCCCCCTGTAGATAGCGCCATACAGCCCCCCTGTAGATAGCGCCATACAGCCCCCTCTGTAGATAGCGCCATACAGCCCCCTCTGTAGATAGCGCCATACAGCCCCCCTGTAGATAGCGCCATACAGCCCCCTCTGTAGATGGCGCCATACAGCCCCCCTGTAGATAACGCCATACAGCCCCCTCTGTAGATGGCGCCATACAGCCCCCTCTGTAGATAACGCCATACAGCCCCCTCTGTAGATGGCGCCATACAGCCCCCTCTGTAGATAACGCCATACAGCCCCCTCTGTAGATAACGCCATACAGCCCCCTCTGTAGATAGCGCCATACAGCCCCCACTGTAGATAGCGCCATACAGACCCCTCTGTAGATAGCGCCATACAGCCCCCTCTGTAGATAACGCCATACAGCCCCCTCTGTAGATGGCGCCATACAGCCCCCCCTGTAGATAACGCCATACAGCCCCCTTTGTAGATATCTACAGAGGGGGCTGTATGGCGTTATCTACAGGGGGGGCTGTAAAAAAGGCACTATCTACAAGGGGGGGTTGTGTGACACCCAGGGGAGGGGGGGCCCCAGTCAAAACTTTGCTATGGGGCCCAGTCTTTCCTAGTAACGCCCCTGCAGGTTAGGACTGTTGTAGTGATATTCCAGGGTCACGGATAGTAAGGCTGGGTTCAGACACCATATTTACAGACGTAATTCGGGCATTTTAGCCCCGAATTACGTCCGAAAATACGGCTCCAAAGCGGCAGCAAGCATCTGCTCATTCATTTGAATGGGTTTTACGATGTTCTGTGCCGACGGTCATTTTTTTTACGCGCCACTGTCAAAAGACGGCGCGTAAAAAAGACGCCCGCGTCAAAGAAGTACCTGTCACTTCTTGAGACATAATTGGAGCCGTTTTCCATTGACTCCATGGAAAAACAGCTCCAATTACGTCCGTAATGGACGCAGCGAAAAACGCCTGCACATGCCATTACGGCTGAAATTCCGGAGCTGTTTTCTCCTGAAAACAGCTCTGGAATTTCAGCCGTATCGGACTGCCGTGTGAACATACCCTTAGAGGAGACTGAACACAATCTCCATCAGTGGTCGCTCTGCACGTATTATAACATTTCATCAACTGTGTTAGTGGTCGCCCCGGGCCGTGTCTATATCCGCTCTCGTGTGGTTGTGTGGACATCGTACTTGTCTCTTCATGGTCACTTGTGTTAGTGGTCGCTCCGGGCCATGTCTATATCCGCTCTCGTCTGGTTGTGTGGACATCGTACTTGTCTCTTCATGGTCACCTGTGTTAGTGGTCGCTCCGGGCCGTGTCTATATCAGCTCTCGTGTGGTTGTGTGGATATCGTACTTGTCTCTTCATGGTCATCTGTGTTAGTGGTCGCTCCGGCCCGGGTCTATATCCACTCTCGTCTGGTTGTGTAGACATCGTACTTGTCTCTTCACGGTAACCTGTGTCAGTGGTCATTTTGGGCTGTCTCTATATTCGCTCTCGTCTGGTTGTGTGGACATCAGTCTTGTCTTTTCATGGTCACCTGTGTTAGTGGTCGCTCCGGGCCGTGTCTATACCCACTCATCTGGTTGTGTGGACATCGTTCTTGTCACTTCATGGTCACCTGTGTTAGTGGTCGCTCCGGTCCATGTCTATACCCACTCATCTGGTTGTGTGGACATCGTTCTTGTCTCTTCGTGGTCACCTGTGTTAGTGCTCGCTCCAGGACGTATCTATACCCGCTCTCATCTGGCTATGTAGACATCGTACTTTTCTCTTCATGGTCACCTGTGTTAGTGGTTGCTCTGGGCCGTGTCTACATCCACTCTCGTCTGGTTGTGTGGACATTGTACTTGTCTCTTCATGGTCACCTGTGTTAATGGTCGCTCCGGCCCTTGTCTATATCCACTCTCGTCTGGTTGTGTGGACATCGTACTTGTCTCTTCACGGTAACCTGTGTCAGTGGTCGTTTTGGGCTGTCTCTATATTCGCTCTCGTCTGGTTGTGTGGACATCAGTCTTGTCTCTTCATGGTCACCTGTGTTAGTGGTTGCTCCGGCCCGTGTCTATATCCGCTCTCGTGTGGTTGTGTGGACATCGTACTTGTCTCTTCATGGTCACCTGTGTTAGTGGTCGCTCCGGTCCGTGTCTATATCCACTCTCGTCTGGTTGTGTGGACATCGTACTTGTCTCTTCATGGTCCACCTGTGTTAGTGGTTGCTCTGGGTCGTGTCTATATCCGCTCTCATCTGATTGTGTGGACATTGTATTTGTCTCTTCATGGTCACCTGTGTTAGTGGTTGCTCCGGGCCGTGTCTATATCCGCTCTCGTCTGGTTGTGTGGACATCGTACTTGTCTTTTCATGGTCACCTGTGTTAATGGTCGCTCCGGGCCATGTCTATACCCACTCTCATCTGGTTGTGTGGACGTCGTTTTTGTCTCTTCATGGTCACCTGTGTTAGTGGTTGCTCCGTGCCGTGTCTATATACGCTCTCGTCTGGTTGTGTGGACATCGTACTTGTCACTTCATGGTCACCTGTGTTAGTGATCGCCCTGGGCCGTGTTTGTATCTACATGCACATTACACATATACAGCTCTACTACATGCGCATTACAAATATACAGCTCTGCTACATGCACATTACACATACACAGCTCAGCTACATGCACATTACACACATACAGCTCTGCTACATGCACATTACACACATACAGCTCTGCTACATGCAAATTACACACATATAGCTCTACAACATGCACATTACACATATACAGCTCTACTACATGCACATTACACTTATACAGCACTACTACAACAGTGCAGAAATGTTTGAATAGTGAGAAGCTGAAGACATCTGAGCGGAAAACTGTAGAAATGGGCTGTGGCCGGGAGAAGTCATCATAGAGGTCTGGACTGGATGGAGAAGAAAAGAGAAAAAGAACAACTAGAATCTGAGACATCACCAGTGACTCACTTAATATAAATGTTTATTCTGCCTTTCCATTGCTACTGTCTGAACTACTACAGGTACCCTAGCGCTTGGACTGTATATACATTGACTTGGTACACTGTTTGGCCAGCTGCTATCCTTCTATGGCGGTACAGTCCAGTGCGTCCACATACCCACAGATTGTGACACTAAGCTTTGTTCTGGTGCTGTATATATGTATAGAGCTTGTTTCTGGTGCTGTATATATGTATAGAGCTTGGTTGTGGTGCTGTATATATGTATAGAGCTTTGTTGTGGTGCTGTATATATGTACTGAGCTTTGTTCTGGTGCTGTTTATATGTACTGAGCTTTGTTCTGGTGCTGTATTTATGTACTGAGCTTGTTCTGGTGATGTATATATGTACTCTGCTTTGTTCTAGTATTGTATATATGTACTGAGCTTTGTTCTGGTGCTGTATATATCGTGCTGTATATATATATATATATATATATATATATATATATATATACACAATAAAGTAGAGGAAAGCACAGCACTCAATGCAAACTGAACATCAGGCCATGTGCACGTTACCAGTAGAAGGATGAATCAATTCCTTAGATTAGAATACCAAAAAGACAAAAGAGCAAGTAACAGCACCAGGACTTCAGCGTTGGGGAGATGTTGGTTTATTCACCACCAGGTGGAAGAATGAGCAACGTTTCGGTTCACACCTGAATTAGCTTGAGAAAGGTTCAGGTGTGAACCGAAACGTTGCTCATTCTTCCACCTGGTGGTGAATAAACCAACATCTCCCCAACGCTGAAGTCCTGGTGCTGTTACTTGCTCTTTTGTCTTTTTGGTATATATATATATATATATATATATACACCGGTACCCTTGTGCTTGGACTGTATATACATTGACTTGGTCCACATACCCACAGATTTTGACACTGAGCTTGGTTCTGGTGCTGTATATATGTATAGAGCTTGGTTCTGGTGCGGCATATATGTACTGATCTTGGTTCTGGTACTGTATATATGTACTGATCTTGGTTCTGGTGCTGTATATATGTATTGAGCTTGGTTCTGGTGCGGCATATATGTACTGATCTTGGTTCTGGTGCGGCATATATGTACTGATCTTGGTTCTGGTACTGTATATATATACTGAGCTTTGTTCTGGTGCTGTTTATATATACTGAGCTTTGTTCTGGTGCTGTATTTATGTACTGAGCTCGTTCTGGTGATGTATATATGTACTCTGCTTTGCTCTGGTGCTGTATATATGTACCGATCTTTGTTCTGGTGCTGTATACACTACCGGTCAAAAGTTTAGGATCACTTAGAAATGTCCTTATTTTTGCAAGAAAAGCACAGTTTTTTTCAATGAAGATAACATGAAATTAATCAGAAATCCATTCTATACATTGTTAATGTGATAAATGGCTATTCTAGCTGCAAACGTCTGGTGTTTAATGCAATATCTACATCTGCCTGTGTAAACGTTTAAAAAAAATATTATTTAGCAAAATTTATCATGAAAAAATGTAGGGCAAAGATTGCCAAAGAATCCAGATACAGGCATTGGCAGGCAAATCCGGATTGCACGCGATAGCTTGCGGAGTATAGACATGCAATTAGCACCTAGATACGAGTGCCCAACATGTAACAAACACCCCGCACATTTAGTCCTGCCACGCGTGCTGACAAATATTCTAATGGATTTGCCTGCCACAGATATAACAGACACACTTCCCAACGCGTTTCTGCACCACATAGGGGAGCGTCCTCAGGGGTATATTTTGTCTAGTTATCTTTATTAATGAAAGGCCGGTCAGCATGTATTATGCTGTTCGTTTAAATGTCGGCGCGCATGAGACATCTGATATCGGTCCCAATGCGCGCAGGGGAAATGCTGAAATCTTATACACATCAAACCCCACCTCCCCAGCCACGAGCATGGTCGAGCCACACCAATAGGATGTTGAGACGTCAGAACAGACGCCCAGCCAACCGGCCGGCCCCCTGGTAACCACCTGGCCAACAGGATCAATGCATACTGCATCGTTGGTAACTGGGGGGGGGAGCCAAAGGCGGCCGAACACACCAAACCGACACAGCACCGACCCGAGCGCTGTGCTACAGCAGAAGGCAGGACTCAAAGAGTGACAACCAAAAACTCACAAACAGAACCAACACACAAGCACATAGACCACCGCATCTACATACCAGAACAGAAGACACAGCAGCAGTACCGCAACACGATGTCCCAGGAAACCCCAAATAGACAGAGGCCATATAGA
This sequence comes from Rhinoderma darwinii, assembly GCF_050947455.1. Classification (NCBI taxonomy): domain Eukaryota; kingdom Metazoa; phylum Chordata; class Amphibia; order Anura; family Rhinodermatidae; genus Rhinoderma; species Rhinoderma darwinii. Next base: position 483,815,415 of record NC_134688.1, on the reverse strand, counting down.
CAGAGCATCCCAGGCCGACAATACAAGCTCTGTGGCTTGAAAAAACAAGTGGTTTGTAGATCAAGTGGAGTTCCAAAAACCGGAGTTGAAAAGAGGAGTTAAAGTCCCAGTAATTGCTCTTCTACTTCTTTTTCTTTTGGATTAACAACTGTTCGCTGTTTTTTTTGTAACTTGGATAATGGATAGAAAGATTGGAGGTTTTCTTCAGTGCACAGTTTGCCATATGTATGCATGACTGGAGCCGGAGTTCCAGGGTGAATATCTCTGTGGCAGATGTGAGCATGTTGGTCACCTGGAAGCTCGTATTAGAGATCTGGAGGAGCAGAATGCAACACTGAGGAGGATAGACAATTTTGAGCGGAGCTTGCTGCTCACAGAGCATGCAGTTAGTGGGTTAGAACTGGAGGGTGAAGACATGGGTGAGCAGGATCAGGTAAGTAGCTGGGTTAATGTAGTTAGGGGCAGTAGAAAGGGGTCAAAGACAAGGAAGGCCGATCCGGTTTCTGACATTCCAGGCAAAATTGCCAGGTTGGGTGATGATGCGAGGGTGTCAGTCTCAGAAATGGCAGCCCTAGTGGATACTGATCTCTCTAACAGCCGGGAGAACAGCCCAGCTAGTAGTCGGCGGGATGGTAATGCAGGTAAGCCAAGACAATTGATAGTTGTAGGGGATTCTATAATCAGGAAGACGGATAGAATAATTTGTCGCCAAGACCACCTCAACCGAATGGTTTGCTGTCTCCCTGGTACCAGGGTTCGGCATGTGGTGGAACGGGTGGACAAATTGCTGGGAGGGGCTGGTGATGATCCAGCTGTCGTGGTCCATGTCGGTACCAACGACAGAATAAATGGTAGGTGGAGGAGCCTTAAGAATAATTTTAAAGAACTAGGCTACAAGCTGAAGGGAAAGACCTCCAAAGTAGTATTCTCAGGAATACTGCCTGTGCCATGCGCATCACAGGAAAGACAGCGGGAGCTTAGGGAGTTAAATGCATGGCTGAAGTCTTGGTGTAGAGGAGAAGGATTTGGGTTCCTAGAGCACTGGGCTGACTTTTCATTGGGGTACAAACTGTATTCTGCAGATGATTTGCACCTAAATGGAAGGGGGTCCGCTGTGATGGGGGAGAGAATTCTAGCTGGGGTGGCGGAGTATTTAAACTAGGGCTGAGGAGGGAGGTCAATGTAGAAAAAAAAGGGGTAGCCAGGTTAGAGAGGGGTCAGACTATATTGGTGGGGGGAGAAACAGAATGTGGGGAGAGGACTAGACAACAAGATAAGGAGATCCTTTCATTACAAAACATCAGTGTAAATAAAAAGGCCCGATTAATGTCAAATCACATTTCTGATAATAAAAGTGAAAAACTGACAGGCAAGTTAAAGTGTATGTTCACAAATGCCAGAAGTCTAGCAAGCAAAATGGGGGAGCTGGAGGCCTTGATACTGGAAGAAGATATAGATATAGTTGGTGTTGCTGAAACATGGCTGGACTCTTCACATGACTGGGCTGTAAATCTACAGGGTTTTACACTTTTTTGGAAAGACAGGACAAATAGGAAAGGCGGTGGTGTATGTCTGTATGTGAGAAGCGATATCAAGGCGGTGGTGTATGTCTGTATGTGAGAAGTGATATGAAGGTGGTGGTGTATGTCTGTATGTGAGAAGTGATATGAAGGCGGTGGTGTATGTCTGTATGTGAGAAATGATATGAAGGCGGTGGTGTATGTCTGTATGTGAGAAATGATATGAAGGCGGTGGTGTATGTCTGTATGTGAGAAGTGATATGAAGGCGGTGGTGTATGTCTGTATGTGAGAAATGATATGAAGGCGGTGGTGTATGTCTGTATGTGAGAAGTGATATGAAGGCGGTGGTGTATGTCTGTATGTGAGAAGCGATATGAAGGTGGTGGTGTATGTCTGTATGTGAGAAGTGATATGAAGGTGGTGGTGTATGTCTGTATGTGAGAAGTGATATGAAGGCGGTGGTGTATTTCTGTATGTGAGAAGTGATATGAAGGCGGTGGTGTATGTCTGTATGTGAGAAATGATATGAAGGCGGTGGTGTATGTCTGTCTGTATGTGAGAAGTGATATGAAGGCGGTGGTGTATGTCTGTATGTGAGAAGTGATATGAAGGCGAGTGTGAAAGAGACAATAGTGGGTGAATACTGTGAGGAGGTTGAAACCTTGTGGGTGGAACTAGAAAGGGAGGTAAACACTGAAAAAATTACTTTTGGTGTAATCTATAGACCCCCGAATATAACTGAGGAGATGGAATGTCAGCTATATAAACAGATGGAGCGGGCTGCACAGGCGGGTACTGTAGTGATAATGGGAGATTTTAATTTCCGGGATATTAATTGGTGTCATGGTTCAGCTTCAACTGCAAAGGGGAGACATTTCCTCAACCTGTTGCAGGAAAATTTTATGGGCCAGTTTGTGGAAGACCCGACTAGAGGTGAAGCTCTGTTGGATCTTGTCATTTCTAATAATGCAGATCTTGTTGGGAATGTCAATGTTCGTGAAAACCTCGGTAACAGTGATCATAATATAGTTACATTTTACCTATACTGTAAAAAACAAACGCAGGCTGGGAGGGCAAAAACACTTAACTTTAAGAAAGCCAATTTCCCCAGGATGAGGGCGGCAATTCAGGATATAGACTGGGAAGAACTAATGTCAAATAATGGAACAAATGATAAATGGGAGATTTTCATATCTACTTTGGGTAATTATAGTGCAAAATTTATTCCTACAGGTAACAAGTATAAACGACTCAAATTAAACCCCACATGGCTTACACCTTCTGTGAAAGGGGCAATACATGACAAAAAAAGGGCATTTAAAAAATACAAATCTGAGGGTACAGCTGTAGCCTTAGTAAAATATAAAGAGCTTAATAAAATCTGTAAAAATGTAATAAAATTAGCAAAAATACAAAATGAAAGGCAGGTGGCCAAGGATAGTAAAACAAATCCTAAAAAATTCTTCAAGCATATAAATGCAAAAAAGCCAAGGTCTGAACATGTAGGACCCCTAGATAATGGTAATGGGGAGTTGGTCACAGGGGATCAAGAGAAGGCAGAGTTACTAAATGGGTTCTTTAGCTCTGTATATACAACAGAAGAAAGAGCAGCTGATGTAGCCGGTGCCAGTGCTGAGGAGCTGATGTAGCCGGTGCCAGTGCTGAGGAGCTGATGTAGCCGGTGCCAGTGCTGAGGAGCTGATGTAGCCTCTGCCAGTGCTGTTAATATATCAGTTGATATACTGAATTGGATGAATGTAGAGATGGTCCAAGCTAAATTAAATAAAATAAATGTGCACAAGGCCCCGGGACCAGATGGGTTACACCCTAGAATTCTTAAAGAGCTTAGTCCAGTTATTTCTGTCCCCCTTTTCATAATATTTAGAGAGTCTCTCATGAGTGGTATAGTGCCAAGCGACTGGCGCAGGGCAAATGTGGTGCCTATTTTCAAAAAGGGCTCTAGGTCTTCCCCGGGTAATTATAGACCAGTAGGCTTAACATCCATCGTGGGGAAAATGTTCGAGGGGCTATTGAGGGACTATATACAGGATTATGTGATAATAAATAGCATTATAAGTGACAGCCAGCACGGTTTTACTAAGGACAGAAGTTGTCAAACTAACCTGATCTGTTTTTATGAAGAGGTGAGCAGAAGTCTAGACAGAGGGGCCGCTGTGGATTTAGTGTTTATATGAGGGGTGATGAGAAGCCTAGACAGAGGGGCCGCTGTGGATATAATGATTATATGAGGGGTGAGGAGATGCCCAGACAGAGGGGCCGCTGTGGATATAATGATTATATGAGGGGTGATGAGAAGCCTAGACAGAGGGGCCGCTGTGGATATAATGATTATATGAGAGGTGAGGAGATGCCCAGACAGAGGGGCCGCTGTGGATTTAGTGTTTTTGGACTTTGCAAAGGCATTTGACACTGTCCCTCATAGACGCCTAATGGGTAAATTAAGGACTATAGGTTTAGAAAATATAGTTTGTAATTGGATTGAGAATTGGCTCAAGGACCGTATCCAGAGAGTTGTGGTCAATGATTCCTTCTCTGAATGGTCCCCGGTTATACGTGGTGTACCCCAGGGTTCAGTGCTGGGACCCCTATTATTCAACTTATTTATTAATGATATAGAGGATGGGATTAATAGCACTATTTCTATTTTTGCAGATGACACCAAGCTATGTAATATAGTTCAGTCTATGGAAGATGTTCATGAATTACAGGCAGATTTAAACAAACTAAGTGTTTGGGCGTCCACTTGGCAAATGAAGTTTAATGTAGATAAATGTAAAGTTATGCATCTGGGTACCAACAACCTGCAGCATCATATGTCCTAGGGGGCGCTACACTGGGGGATTCACTTGTTGAGAAGGATCTGGGTGTAATAATCTGCAGCATCATATGTCCTAGGGGGAGCTACACTGGCGGAGTCACTTGTTGAGAAGGATCTGGGTGTAATAATCTGCAGCGTCATATGTCCTAGGGGGAGCTACACTGGGGGAGTCACTTGTTGAGAAGGATCTGGGTGTACTTGTAAATCATAAAATCAATAACAGCATGCAGTGTCAATCAGCTGCTTCAAAGGCCAGCAGGATATTGTCGTGTATTAAAAGATGCATGGACTCGCGGGACAGGGATGTAATATTACCACTTTACAAAGCATTAGTGAGGCCTCATCTAGAATATGCAGTCCAGTTCTGGGCTCCAGTTCATAGAAAGGATGCCCTGGAGTTGGAAAAAATACAAAGAAGAGCAACAAAGCTAATTAGGGGCATGGAGAATTTAAGTTATGAGGAAAGATTGAAAGAATTAAACCTATTTAGCCTTGAAAAAAGACGACTAAGGGGGGACATGATTAACTTATATAAATATATGAATGGCACATACAAAAAATATGGTGAAATCCTGTTCCATGTAAAACCCCCTCAAAAAAACAAGGGGGCACTCCCTCCGTCTGGAGAAAAAAAGGTTCAAGCTTCAGGGGCGACAAGGCTTCTTTACATTGAGAACTGTGAATCTATGGAATAGCCTACCGCAGGAGCTGGTCACAGCAGGGACAGTAGACACCGCAGGAGCCGTCACAGCAGGGACAGGAGACACCGCAGGAGCCGTCACAGCAGGGACAGTAGACACCGCAGGAGCCGTCACAGCAGGGACAGTAGACACCGCAGGAGCCGTCACAGCAGGGACAGTAGACACCGCAGGAGCCGTCACAGCAGGGACAGTAGACACCGCAGGAGCTGGTCACAGCAGGGACAGTAGACACCGCAGGAGCTGGTCACAGCAGGGACAGTAGATGGCTTTAAAAAAGGGTTAGATAATTTCCTAGAACAAAAAAATATTAGCTCCTATGTGTAGAAATTTTTCCTTCCCTTTTCCCATCCCTTGGTTGAACTTGATGGACATGTCTTTTTTCAGCCGTACTAACTATGTAACTATGTAACTATGTAACATGATGACCCAGGAGGCAATGCCAGCATAGGAATGGTATGGTTGTGTTCAGATAGCACAGGTTTCCTTGGGTGCTTGAGGTAGGGTCCCAACCCGGATGTAGGTTAAGAATTTGTAGTCGGCACACCTTGCTTGTGTTTCAGAAATTATATTTATTGGATTCTCAAGATGGATTCCAGAGGCTACATGTGCGACGTCGACGTTTCGGTCATACGACCTTCGTCGGGCACTGAGCCGTACTGGGGACTCGATTGATGAATACCTATAATGTGTAATAGCGCTGCTATGATTCGTATTGGCGGCTTACCGCTCTTCATGGGCTCAGTGCCCGACGAAGGTCGTATGACCGAAACGTCGACGTCGCACATGTAGCCTCTGGAATCCATCTTGAGAATCCAATAAATATAATTTCTGAAACACAAGCAAGGTGTGCCGACTACAAATTCTTAGCATAGGAATGGTGTCACCATAGTAAACCAGTGGAGCACCAGACGTCATATACAAGACAGTAAAAGCAGAGTGCCATAATCCCACATATAAAATGGATGGACCGCAACGGCTCAAACCAGCCTAGATAGTACAGCCGCATCAACTTAATGCAATGTAGGGAAAAGTACCAGACGTACCATGAGCCAGGCCGTGATCACCCGGGGACGAGCAGTCAAACAGGGCACCCCATATGGTTAGAGGAATGAAACGTAAGAGATCGATTCATTAAGACCCAGTGGCTTGACAGTTTGCATCCTGAAAATCCACCGTGCCTCCTTCTGTAGAATACGTTTATCCCAATCACCTCCTCTAATTGGTGCTTTGACACATTCCATACCCTGAAATCTAATGACAGAAGAATCTCCAGAGTGACACTCCCAAACATGCTTTGAGATTGAAGTGTCAATTTTGCCATTAATATCGCATATGTGGTTCCGAATTCTACGTCTGAATTCTCTCTTCGTTTTGCCCACAGCTGCAGGTAATAAGGTAAACCACCCCTTTTGTAAGGCTGTTGATGAATGCCCTGTTATAGAACACATCTCCCGTTACATTGCTCTTAAAGGTCTTGCTCTTAAGGACAGAAGCACAGGCTTTGCATCGACCACACCGATATGAGCCCACAATGTTGGTAGACAACCAAGTGGTAGCAACAGTTCCCTCCAGATGACTGTGTACTAGTCGGTCCCTAAGGTTCCGGCCTCTACGAAATGTAATTGTGGCCAATCTCCAACCAAATTTCCAACGTCAGGGTCAGTTTTAAGTATGTCCCAATGGGATGCAAGTATATTCCTGACCTCCTGATCGTAGGTACCGATTATTCTAATAAAATAAAATAATTCTATATTCTATATGGCCTCTGTCTATTTGGGGTTTCCTGGGACATCGTGTTGCGGTACTGCTGCTGTGTCTTCTGTTCTGGTATGTAGATGCGGTGGTCTATGTGCTTGTGTGTTGGTTCTGTTTGTGAGTTTTTGGTTCTCACTCTTTGAGTCCTGCCTTCTGCTGTAGCACAGCGCTCGGGTCGGTGCTGTGTCGGTTTGGTGTGTTCGGCCGCCTTTGGCTCCCCCCCCCAGTTACCAACGATGCAGTATGCATTGATCCTGTTGGCCAGGTGGTTACCAGGGGGCCGGCCGGTTGGATGGGCGTCTGTTCTGACGTCTCAACATCCTATTGGTGTGGCTCGACCATGCTCGTGGCTGGGGAGGTGGGGTTTGATGTGTATAAGATTTCAGCATTTCCCCAGCGCGCATTGGGACCGATATTAGATGTCTCATGCGCGCCGACATTTAAACGAACAGCATAATACATGCTGACCGGCCTTTCATTAATAAAGATAACTAGACAAAATATACCCCTGAGGACGCCCCCCTATGTGGTGCAGAAACGCGTTGGGAAGTGTGTCTGTTATATCTGTGGCAGGCAAATCCATTAGAATATTTGTCAGCACGCGTGGCAGGACTAAATGTGCGGGGTGATTGTTACATGTTGGGCACTCGTATCTAGGTGCTAATTGCATGTCTATACTCCGCAAGCTATCGCGTGCAATCCGGATTTGCCTGCCAATGCCTGTATCTGGATTCTTTGGCAATCTTTGCCCTACATTTTTTAATGATAAATTTTGCTAAATAAATTTTTTTTAAACGTTTACACAGGCAGATTTACTATAATTGAATAAAAGCAAACGTACACCTATTACACCTGAATTTTTGAATTTAAACAATATCTACATAGGTGTATAGAGGCCCATTTCCAGCAACCATCACTCCAGTGTTCTAATGGTACATTGTGTTTGCTAACTGTGTTACAAGGCTAATGGATGATTAGAAAACACTTGAAAACCCTTGTGCAATTATGTTAGCACCGCTGTAAACAGTTTTGCTGTTTAGAGGAGCTATAAAACTGACCTTCCTTTGAGCTAGTTGAGAATCTGGAGCATTACATTTGTGGGTTCAATTAAACTCTCAAAATGGCTAGAAATAGAGAGCTTTCATGTGAAACTCGACAGTCTATTCTTGTTCTTAGAAATGAAGGCTATTCCATGCGAGAAATTGCCAAGAAACTGAAGATTTCCTACAACGGTGTGTACTACTCCCTTCAGAGGACAGCACACACAGGCTCTAACCAGAGTAGAAAGAGAAGTGGGAGGCCCCGCGGCACAACTGAGCAACAAGACAAGTACATTAGAGTCTCTAGTTTGAGAAATAGACGCCTCACAGGTCCTCAACTGACAGCTTCATTAAATAGAACCCGCAAAACACCAGTGTCAACGTCTACAGTGAAGAGGCGACTCCGGGATGCTGGCCTTCAGGGCAGAGTGGCAAAGAAAAAGCCATATCTGAGACTGGCTAATAAAAGGAAAAGATTAATATGGGCCAAAGCACACAGACATTGGACAGACGAATGGAAGTTTGAGGTGTTTGGATGACACAGAAGAACATTTGTGAGACGCAGAACAACTGAAAAGATGCTGGAAGAGCGCCTGACGCCATCTGTCAAGCATGGTGGAGGTCATGTGATGGTCTGGGGTAAAGTGGGAGACTTGTACAAGGTAAAAGGGATTGTGAATAAGGAAGGCTATCACTCCGCAACGCCATGCCATACCCTGTGGACAGCGCTTGATTGGAGCCAATTTCATCCTACAACAGGACAATGACCCAAAGCACCTCCAAATGATGCAAGAACTATTTAGGGAAGAAGCCGGCAGCCGGTATTCTATCTGTAATGGAGTGGCCAGCGCAGTCACCAGATCTCACCCCATAGAGCTGTTGTGGGAGGAGCTTGACCGTATGGTACGCAAGAAGTGCCCATCAAGCCAATCCAACTTGTGGGAGGGGCTTCTGCAAGCATGGGGGGAAATTTCTCCCGATTACCTCAGCAAATTAACAGCTCGAATGCCAAAGGTCTGCAATGCTGGAATTGCTGCAAATGGAGCGACGAAAGCAAAGTCTGAAGGAGAAAATTATTATTTCTAACCTTGTCAATGTCTGGACTGTATTTTCTAGTAATTTTGCAACTCGTTTTATAAATATAAGTGTGAGTTTTCATGGAAAACACGAAATTGTCTGGGTGACCCCAAACTTTTGAATGGTAGTGTATATGTACTGAGCTCTGTTGTGGTGCTGTATATATGTACTGAGCTTTGTTCTGATGCTGTATTTATGTACTGAGCTTCGTTCTGGTGATGTATATATGTACTCTGCTTGGTTCTGATATTGTATATATGTACTGAGCTTGGTTCTGGTATTGTATATATGTACGGAGCTTTGTTCTGGTGCTGTATATATGGTGCTGTATATATGTACTAATCTTGGTTCTGGTGCTGTATATATGTACTGAGCTTTGTTGTGGTGCTGTATATATGTACTGAGCTTTGTTCTGGTGCTGTATATATGTACTGAGCTTTGTTGTGGTGCTGTATATATGTACTGAGCTTTGTTCTGGTGTTGTATATATGTACTGAGCTTGGTTCTGGTGAAGTATATATGTACTGTGCTTGGTTCTGATATTATATATATGTACTGAGTTTTGTTCTGGTGCTGTATATATGTAATGAGCTTGGTTCTGGTGCTGTATTTATGTACTGAGCTTTGTTCTGGTGCTGTATTTATGTACTGAGCTTTTTTCTGGTGATGTATATATGTACTCTGCTTGGTTCTGATATTGTATATATGTACTGAGCTTTGTTCTGGTATTGTATATATGTATGGAGCTTTGTTCTGGTGCTGTATATATGTACTGAGCTTTGTTGTGGTGCTGTATATATGTACTGAGCTTTGTTCTGGTGCTGTATATATATGTACTCTGCTTGGTTCTGATATTGTATATATGTACTGAGCTTTGTTCTGGTGCTGTATATATGTACTGAGTTTTGTTCTGGTGCTGTATAGATGTATGAGCTTGGTTCTGGTGCTGTGTATATGTATGAGCTTGGTTCTGGTGTTGTATATATGTATGACCTTGGTTCTGCCACTGTACTTATGAGCTTTATTCTGGCACTGTATTTATGTACTGAGCTTCGTTCTGGTGATGTATATATGTACTGACCTTTGTTCTGGTGCTGTACATATGTCAGCGCTAGGTTCTGGTGCTGTATATATATATATGTACTGAGGTTAGTTCTGGTGCTGTACATATGTCAGAGCTTGGTTCTGTGGCTATATATATATGTACTGAGCTTGGTTCTAGTGCTGTATGTATGTGCTGAGGTTGATTCTGGTGCTGTATATGTATGGGCTTGGTTCTAGTGATGTATTTATGTACTGAGCTTGGTTCTGGTGCTGTATATATATGTCAGAGCTAGGTTCTGGAGCTGTAATTATATAGGATATATTTATAATAACAAAATTTCAGGGCAGATGGCATTGTTTTCAGTTCATTGTATATTTCATGGGAACCTGTCTGGTAGTTTTAACCCCTTGAACCACCACCATGCAGTAATACATGACCTGATATATTCCCCTGTATGTTTTTTTCAGATGCACCAAAATCTATAAAATCAACCTTTGAAATGGCACACACTATATGCTAATTACTCAGTAAAGGGTCCTGAAGAGTCACATAGTCCTGACTCCAAACCACCTTTGCATGTTTGATTGACATGCCCCTGACTGATACAACTTTCTCAGATGCACCATTGCCTTGTACTACTTTGGCACACACGGTGCAGCGAGTTGTACTCTGCCCGGCTTCATCGATGCATCGCACATGCCAAGGGAGTACTAGGCAACGGCGCAACGCAAGAGCTTAAGGAGGCTGGTAGTGATGTAGAGCAGTCAGGGGAATTTTCGCCTCAGGCAGCAGAAAAGCTAGAATCAGCCCTGAGGCTGCAGGCCACATTAGGCCTGCAGCCTTTATGGTGCAGGGAAGACTCTCTTCGCAGGCCGGCATGATTACGTCACTGCATCATGCTGGTCTGCGCATGTGTCCCGACCAGAAGCCTGTGCAGTGCTCCATCCGTCGCAAGAAAGGAGCAAGGTAAGAACAATATATTTTTTGGGGGGGGCTGTGTGGCACTATATACAAGGGGGGAGCAGGGTGGAACTACCTACAATGGGGGAGCAGGGTGGCACTATATACAAGGTGGGAGCGTAGGGTGGCACTATGTTCAAGGGGGGAGCAGAGTGGCACTATATACAAGGTGGGGGATCAGGGTGGCACTATATACAAGGGGGGAGCAGGGTGGAACTACCTACAATGGGGGAGCAGGGTGGCACTATATACAAGGTGCAGTGCAGGTTGGCACTATATACAAGGTGGGGTGCAGGGTGGCACTATATACAAGGGGGAGCAGGGTGGCACTATATACAAGGGGGAGCAGGGTGGCACCAGATCCAAGGGGGGAGCAGGGTGGCACTATATACAAGGGGGGAGCAGGGTGGCACTATTAACAAGGGGGAGCAGGGTGGCACTATATACTAGGTGGGCTGTGTGTCACTATATACAAAGGGAGGCTGTGTGGCACTATATACAAAGGGCTGTGTGGCACTAAGGGGGGCTGTGTGTCACTATATACAAAGGGCTGTGTGGCACTAAGGGGGGCTGTGTGGCACTATCTACTAGGGCGGTTGTATGGCACAGTTTACAAGGGGGAGGGCTGTGGCACTATATACAGAGGGAACTGTTTGGCGCTATATACAGGGGGCTGTATGGCACTATCTACAAGGGGGAGGTGGGGGCGCTATCTACAATTGAGGTGTTACACGGCCTACAGGCGGGGCTGTATAGGACTATCTACAGGGGGCTGTATGGCACAATCTACAGGGGGCACGATCTATAAGGGGGGCTGCGTGTGGCACCTGTGGGGGGCCCCAGTCAATAGTTTGCTATGGGGCCCAGTCTTTCATACTTATGGCCCTGGTCAGGACGTGTAGGCTACGTGTGCTCACCTCCAATACTGCCCTTTATAGTCCTCACTAGTAACTGTGATCCTCAAATACTGCCCCATGTGGTCTTCACTAGTAACTGTGGTCACCTCCAGTACTGCCCCCTGTGGTTCTCACGAATAACTGTGATCCTCAAATACTGCCCCCTGTGGTCTTCACTAGTAACTGTGGTCACCTCCAGTACTGCCCCCTGTGGTCCTCACTAATAACTGTGATATCCTCCAATACTTTTCCCTGTGGTTCCCACTAGTAACTGTCATCCCCTCTAATATTACCCCCTGGGGTATTGATTAGTAATTGTGATCCCGTCCAATACTGGCCACTATGATCACCACTAATAACAATAATCCTATTCAATACTGCCCTCTGTAACTCTGATGCTCCCTAATAGAACCCCCTGTGGTAGCCAACTAGTAACTGTGATGTGATTCAATTCTTGTGAAGTAGTAGTTGTGCATTGTATGGCGGCACATGGAGTCCTGTGGAGTAGTAGTTGTGCATTGTATGGCGGCACATAGAGTCCTGTGAAGTAGTAGTTGTGCATTGTATGGCGGCACATGGAGTCCTGTGGAGTAGTAGTTGTACATTGTATGGCGGCACATGGAGTCCTGTGAAGTAGTAGTTGTGCATTGTATGGCGGCACATAGAGTCCTGTGAAGTAGTAGTTGTGCATTGTATGGCGGCACATAGAGTCCTGTGGAGTAGTAGTTGTGCATTGTATGGCGGCACATGGAGTCCTGTGAAGTAGTAGTTGTGCATTGTATGGCGGCACATAGAGTCCTGTGGAGTAGTAGTTGTGCATTGTATGGTGGCACATGGAGTCCTGTGAAGTAGTAGTTGTGCATTGTATGGTGGCACATAGAGCCCTGTGAAGTAGTAGTTGTGCATTGTATGGCGGCACATAGAGTCCTGTGGAGTAGTAGTTGTGCATTGTATGGCAGCACATGAGTCCTGTGGAGTTGTAGTTGTACATTGTATGGCGGCACATAGAGTCCTGTGGAGTAGTAGTTGTACATTGTATGGCGGCACATGAGTCCTGTGGAGTAGTAGTTGTACATTGTATGGCGGCACATGGAGTCCTGTGAAGTAGTAGTTGTGCATTGTATGGTGGCACATGGAGTCCTGTGAAGTAGTAGTTGTGCATTGTATGGCGGCACATGAGTCCTGTGGAGTAGTAGTTGTACATTGTATGGCGGCACATAGAGTCCTGTGAAGTAGTAGTTGTGCATTGTATGGCGGCACATGGAGTCCTGTGGAGTAGTAGTTGTGCATTGTATGGTGGCACATGGAGTCCTGTGGAGTAGTAGTTGTGCATTGTATGGCGGCACATAGAGTCCTGTGGAGTAGTAGTTGTGCATTGTATGGCGGCACATGGAGTCCTGTGGAGTAGTAGTTGTACATTGTATGGCGGCACATGGAGTCCTGTGAAGTAGTAGTTGTGCATTGTATGGCGGCACATAGAGTCCTGTGAAGTAGTAGTTGTGCATTGTATGGCGGCACATAGAGTCCTGTGGAGTAGTAGTTGTGCATTGTATGGCGGCACATGGAGTCCTGTGAAGTAGTAGTTGTGCATTGTATGGCGGCACATAGAGTCCTGTGGAGTAGTAGTTGTGCATTGTATGGCGGCACATGAGTCCTGTGGAGTAGTAGTTGTACATTGTATGGCGGCACATAGAGTCCTGTGAAGTAGTAGTTGTGCATTGTATGGCGGCACATGGAGTCCTGTGGAGTAGTAGTTGTGCATTGTATGGTGGCACATGGAGTCCTGTGGAGTAGTAGTTGTGCATTGTATGGCGGCACATAGAGTCCTGTGGAGTAGTAGTTGTGCATTGTATGGCGGCACATGGAGTCCTGTGGAGTAGTAGTTGTGCATTGTATGGTGGCACATAGAGTCCTGTGAAGTAGTAGTTGTGCATTGTATGGCGGCACATGGAGTCCTGTGAAGTAGTAGTTGTGCATTGTATGGCGGTACATGGAGTCCTGTGGAGTAGTGGTTGTGCCTTGTATGGCGGCACATGGAGTCCTGTGAAGTAGTAGTTGTGCCTTGTATGGCGGCACATAGAGTCCTGTGAAGTAGTAGTTGTGCATTGTATGGCGGTACATGGAGTCCTGTGGAGTAGTGGTTGTGCCTTGTATGGCGGCACATGGAGTCCTGTGAAGTAGTAGTTGTGCCTTGTATGGCGGCACACAGTCCTAATGACATTACTTTGACTTTCTGCTCTAAGGGAGTTTTCTGTCCCCTCTGCGTTCACTTTAGGACACCTGTGTTCTCTTTACCTGCCACCGTCCTTGGAGAAGATATAAACGTGCGCACTCTGGCAGTGATTGACGAGAAATCTGACACATAGGAATCTTGCTGTAAGAATGTCCACCGTTTGTGACAGTCCGGAGCTTGTTATAATACAGTCTACTCCATCTGTATGTGATGAGATGCCGTTACATGCCCAGAACCCTCCTACAGGGTGTTACAGGAAGTAAAAGTGAAGAGATTGTGAGAAGTAGAGAGAGAGCGAGAGCTGCCATGAGAGGAACCCAGCACAACACACACAACAGCAGCAATGAAGTCCCGCACAAGGTGAGTCATACCAATATACAGTATATATACATGTACACACACTCATATACATGTACATACACTCACAGACACATATTTATGTACATACACCCACAGACACACATATATATGTACAGACACTCACAGACACTCATATATATGTACAGACACTCACAGACACATATATATATGTACAGACACTCACAGACACACATATATATGTACAGACACTCACAGACACATATATATGTACATACACTCACAGACACACATATATATGTACATACACCCACAGACACTCATATATATGTACATACACTCACAGACACTCATATACATGTACATACACTCACAGACACATATATACATGTACATACACTCACAGACACTCATATACATGTACATACACTCACAGACACATATATACATGTACAACACACACAACAGCAGCAATGAAGTCCCGCACAAGGTGAGTCATACCAATATACATACACTCACAGACACTCATATACATGTACATACACTCACAGACACATATATACATGTACATATACTCACAGACACTCATATACATGTACATACATTCACAGACACATATATATGTACATACACTCACAGACACACATATATATGTACATACACTCACAGACACTAATATATATGTACATATACTCACAGACACTCATATATATGTACATACACTCACCGACACTCATATACATGTACATACACTCACAGACACTCATATATATGTACATACACTCACAGACACACATATATATGTACATACACTCACAGACACTCATATATATGTACATACACTCACAGACACTCATATATATGTACATACACTCACAGACACTCATATATATGTACATACACTCACAGACACATATGTACATACACTCACAGACACACATATATATGTACATACACTCACAGACACACATATATATGTACATACACTCGCAGACACACATATATATGTACATACACTCGCAGACACACATATATATGTACATACACTCAGACACATATATATGTACATACACTCACAGACACTCATATATATGTACATACACTCAGACACACATATATATGTACATACACTCCCAGACACTCATATACATGTACATATACTCACAGACACATATATACATGTACATATACTCACAGACACATATATACATGTCCATACACTCACAGACACATATATACATGTACATACACTCACAGACACATATATACATGTCCATACACTCACAGACACTCATATATATGTCCATACACTCACAGACACATATATATGTACATACACTCACAGACACACATATATATGTACATACACTCACAGACACACATATATATGTACATATACTCACAGACACACATATATATGTACATACACTCACAGACACATATATACATGTACATACACTCACAGACATATATACATGTACATACACTCACAGACACTCATATATATATACATACACTCACAGACACACATATATATGTACATACACTCACAGACACATATATATATGTACATACACTCACAGACACACATATATATGTACATACACTCACAGACACATATATACATGTCCATACACTCACAGACACATATATACATGTATATACACTCACAGACACATATATACATGTCCATACACTCACAGACACTCATATATATGTACATACACTCACAGACACACATATACATGTCCATACACTCACAGACACTCATATATATGTCCATACACTCACAGACACATATATATGTACATACACTCACAGACACACATATATATGTACATACACTCACAGACACACATATATATGTACATACACTCACAGACACATATAAATGTACATACACTCACAGACACTCATATATATGTACATACACTCACAGACACTCATATACATGTACATACACTCACAGACACATATATACATGTACATACACTCACAGACACTCATATACATGTACATACACTCACAGACACATATATACATGTACAACACACACAACAGCAGCAATGAAGTCCCGCACAAGGTGAGTCATACCAATATACATACACTCACAGACACTCATATACATGTACATACACTCACAGACACATATATACATGTACATATACTCACAGACACTCATATACATGTACATACATTCACAGACACATATATATGTACATACACTCACAGACACACATATATATGTACATACACTCACAGACACATATATATGTACATACACTCACAGACACTAATATATATGTACATATACTCACAGACACTCATATATATGTACATACACTCACCGACACTCATATACATGTACATACACTCACAGACACTCATATATATGTACATACACTCACAGACACTCATATATATGTACATACACTCACAGACACTCATATATATGTACATACACTCACAGACACTCATATATATGTACATACACTCATATACATGTACATACACTCACATACACTCATATACATGTACATACACTCACAGACACATATATATGTACATACACTCACAGACACTCATATATATGTACATACACTCACAGACACATATGTACATACACTCACAGACACACATATATATGTACATACACTCACAGACACACATATATATGTACATACACTCGTAGACACACATATATATGTACATACACTCGCAGACACACATATATATGTACATACACTCACAGACACATATATATGTACATACACTCACAGACACTCATATATATGTACATACACTCAGAGACACACATATATGTACATACACTCCCAGACACTCATAGACATGTACATATACTCACAGACACATATATACATGTACATACACTCACAGACACATATATACATGTCCATACACTCACAGACACTCATATATATGTACATACACTCACAGACACTCATATATATGTACATACACTCACAGACACACATATATATGTACATACACTCACAGACACACATATACATGTCCATACACTCACAGACACTCATATATATGTCCATACACTCACAGACACATATATATGTACATACACTCACAGACACACACATATATATGTACATACACTCACAGACACACATATATATGTACATACACTCACAGACACACATATATATGTACATACACTCAGACACATATATACATGTACATACATTCACAGACACTCATATATATATACATACACTCACAGACACACATATATATGTACATACACTCACAGACACATATATATATGTACATACACTCACAGACACACATATATATGTACATACACTCACAGACACATATATACATGTCCATACACTCACAGACACATATATACATGTACATACACTCACAGACACATATATACATGTCCATACACTCACAGACACTCATATATATGTACATACACTCACAGACACACATATACATGTCCATACACTCACAGACACTCATATATATGTCCATACACTCACAGACACATATATATGTACATACACTCACAGACACACATATATATGTACATACACTCACAGACACACATATATATGTACATACACTCACAGACACATATAAATGTACATACACTCACAGACACTCATATATATGTACATACACTCACAGACACATATAAATGTACATACACTCACAGACACATATATATGTACATACACTCACAGACACATAAATGTACATACACTCACAGACACATATATATGTACATACACTCACAGAAACACACATACATAGCAGCTGTGTGCGCCCTGCACAATATGATTCACAGTATATACAGGGCAACTCGGAGACTGTGTGTGTGTGTGTGTGTGTGTGTGTGTGTGTGTGTGTGTGTGTGTGTGTGTGTGTGTGTATATATATATATATATACATACATATATATATATATATATATATAAATACACACTGCCACGTAAAACTACACAGAAATATTTTAACCATAACAGCTGACATACATACATACATACATACATATATATATATATACACACACACACACACACACACACACACACACATACATACACAGATAAATACTTATACATACTTAAATAGACACATGTATGTATACACATACAGACACACATATAGACAAACACACACACACACACACACACACACACACACGAACATACATAATACAGACAGACGGGGATTTATAGAACGCAGGATCCTGTTCTCTGGGGACAAGGAATATGTGAAGGGGATAATTTGGGGATTTCCTGACCATTTCCACAATACAAGTGCAATAAACCAGTCTGCAATTTGTACAGGCACTGCACAGAACCACTTCTCCTGTCCTGTATACTGGGTGTAATTCTCAGTATCTGTATTATTATGAGTATATATAGACACTGCACAGTACCACTTCTCCTGTCCTGTATACTGGGTGTAATTCTCAGTATCTGTATTATTCTGTATATATGGACACTGCACAGTACTACTTCTCCTGTCCTGTATACTGGGTGTAATTCTCAGTATCTGTATTATTCTGTATATATGTACACTGCACAGTACCACTTCTCCTGTCCTGTATACTGGGTGTAATTCTCAGTATCTGTATTATTATGAGTATATATAGACACTGCACAGTACCACTTCTCCTGTCCTGTATACTGGGTGTAATTCTCAGTATCTGTATTATTCTGTATATATGGACACTGCACAGTACTACTTCTCCTGTCCTGTATACTGGGTGTAATTCTCAGTATCTGTATTATTCTGTATATATGTACACTGCACAGTACCACTTCTCCTGTCCTGTATACTGGGTGTAATTCTCAGTATCTGTATTATTCTGTATGTATATACACTGCACAGTACCACTTCTCATCTTTTTTAATAAATGTTAACAAACATACACATGCCATAAATCCGCACATACAATACACGGGTCATAAACCAACACAAAATGAACAAGTTATAAACACATTATGAATCTCGGCCGCCTCCTCTCTGGTCCAGATCACATTCCTACCAGCACTCAGTCTTCTGTAGTATTATAACTCACATCATCCACACATCACTCTCATCATCCACACGTCACTCACATCAGTATAAATACAAATACACAAAACTCATAGTCACAAATCAATCCAGACGCCTCAAAAGGAACAAAATCAGTAACAGTCTAAAAAAATAAATAAAATTGTTAAACCACAATAAAACCAAAAACTGACCCTAACCGGTCCACGTGCCCATCAAATTATATTAACCAAGGAAAATGAGAAATTCCTACATGAGAAAACAGAAGATGTGCCTAATTGGCAAATAACCCCCCCTTTTTTTTTTTTTTGTAATTTTTTTTTTTTTTTTTGTAATTTTTAAATTTTTTTTTTTTTTTTTTTTATTTTTTTTTCCCTCCACCCTTTTTCTTAACCACAAATCCGCAATATGAATACCAATTAGTAACCAATATATACAATATATACAAAACAATACTGAACATACATATATATATATAATATCTATAATATCTACATTATACCCAATTCAAGACCAATGTCCAGTCCAAAGTCCGTACCTTTAAGCTCCGACCGACACCATCGTCCATCCTTCAATGTCTCTTTGATCGGGCCCGGCTTTTTCTTATTATTTGTACCCCCCCCTCCCCCCCTTTCCCCCCTCCCCACCTAACACCTAACCCCCTCACATCTATACAAAAATACTACACTCTACAAGATATAGTAAGTAAAGACTCAGCCTGTACAATGGCATACATTACCTGACATAACACATAACACATCCTTAACAAATCCTACCCACAAGGCCCTGGTTCGGTACCTGCAAGCCCTATATCCGTCATCAACTATACAGAAAACAAAAAGCTACAGTGACAGCATTAGCCCCCCACCAGGAATAGAGACGACTAGACTAGGGCACGCTGAAGGAGAAACCCCTCCAAAGCATGGAGGCCCTACTCGTGCCCAGTCTCTCGAACTCCAAAGAACGAACCTTCCCCAGGTCACCGAGAATGTTCCTCACCACCTCTTCCTCCGGGAGGGTTTTTTGTCTGGTTGATACAAAACACCGTGCGTTCCACGTGCCGTACCTGACCGCTAAGCTGACTAAGAATAAAGTGCCCCGATCTCGACCACCCAGGTGTCTGAATGTTCCATAGGCCCATTCCGCATAGGAGAGACCGGTCAGACCAGGCCAACCAATGGAGGCACCCACCCTGCTGTAGACCCCTGTATTGAGGGGACAATGAAGCAGGAAGTGCTCCATGCTTTCCAGCACGCCGCCACACTCCTCCCGGGGACAACCCCTTTCCTCAGGGTTCCTGTGTTTCAAGTTGTCCCTCACATACAGTTTCCCATGGAAGCAACGCCAAGCCAAGTCCCAAAACTTTAAAGGGATCCTACTAGAATTTAAAACCCTCAAACCAACCTCCAGATCCCGACTTGGGCAGTCCCTGAGCGCCAGGGGCTTCTGGAAATGGGTCAACAGAACTCTGTTGTCAAGGAGCCTCCTTGACAGAGTCCTGATCTCCCACATCCCCAGACCCCACCGGCGAATTGTTTTCAGAACCACGGTAGCGTAAGCCGGAAGATGCCCATGCGGCGTGCGAAGGTCCTTCACTTGCCCTCCTGTCTCCCATTCCTGGAAGAAAGGCCGAAACCACCCCCTGCAGGAGACTACCCACGGAGGAGCCCTCTCTTGCCAGAGGTTTGACATGTTAATCTTTACAAAGGTATTAACCAGGAATACCACAGGGTTGACCATACACAACCCCCCTAGTCTCCTCGTACGGTATGTCACCTACCTCTTGACTAGGTTCAGCTTATTCCCCCATAACATCTGGAAGAACAAGCTGTAGACCCGAGTCCAGAGAGGCTCTGGCAAGATGCAGACACTGCCCAAATAGATTAACAAAGGGAGCAGGTAAGTTTTGATCAAGTTGACCCTTTCCCTGAGGGTCAAAGACCAACCCTTCCACTGGTCGACCTTCTGAGCGGCGATCTTTAGCCTGCTGTCCCAATTTTGTTTGGGGTAATCCCCCTGGCCAAATTCGATGCCGAGAATTTTTACAAACTCCTGAGGCCCTGGAAGAGTGTCCGAGAGATCAAAGGTAGGATCTCCCCCTCCCAGCCAGAGACTCTTACACTTATCCTGGTTGATCATGGACCCGGATGCCTCCGAGTAGCGGTCAACTTCAGACATCACCCACTCTGCCTCCCCTCTCGAGGACACAAAGACGGTGACGTCATCCGCATACGCCACCACTCTCAGAGTGGCTTCCGAGGCTGCCAAGTCCATGCTGACTCCCACCAACGGTCCACGATCTACCCTCCTAAGGAAGGGGTCAATCGCGAACACGTATAAAAGCGGGCTCAGCGGGCAACCCTGGCGAACCCCAGACCCAACCTCAAAAGAGCGGCCAATCCAACCGTTCACAAGCGGAAAACTCTCTGCCCCTGCATACAAGATCTTAAGCCAATCAACAAACCCCCCCGGCAGACCATACCTCAGAAGGACCGACCAGAGATACTCGTGATCAACCCGATCAAACGCTTTTGCCTGATCCAAGGACAGCAAGTACCCCTTCCAACGGCCCGCCCTACTCTGCTCCACTGCCTCTCGGACACCGAGTACAGCGCTAAACGCGCTGCGGCCTGGAACAGAGCAATGCTGAGCCCCCGAAAGGAGCCGGGGTGCAAATTTCACCAGCCGATTAAACAGCACCTTTGCCAGAACCTTTCTGTCCACATTAAGTAGCGCTATGGGACGCCAATTCTCAATGTGCGATGGGTCTTTACCCTTTGACAGGATGATCAGGGCCGACCTCCTCATTGACTTCGGCAAAGTGCCCGAGGAAAGACACTCATTCAACACCTCAGTCAACAGGGGAACTAAAATGTCCTTAAAGGTCTTGTAAAATTCAGACGTTAAGCCATCTGGACCCGGCGACTTCTTGAGGGCAAGCCCTTCAATCGCCAGTCTCACTTCCTCTTCCCTGATCGCCTCTGCCAAGACACCAAGAGAGGGGTCTACTCCTGGTTCGGGGACAGTTTCAGCCAGGAAAGCCGACATCGCATCCCGATCAAGATCCATCTTTCCCAAGAGGTGCGAGTAAAAGGATCTGACGACCTCCAAGATCCCTGATCTGGACCTTTTCAGGGATCCTGTACTGTCCATCAGTCCTGAAACCACTTTACTATTTACTGACATCTTGCAGTTCTTGTAGGGGTCGGGCGAGCGGTACTTCCCAAAATCCCTCTCAAAAACTAAAGATGCGTGTCTATCATACTGGCAACTCTTAAGCAAAGATTTCACTCTGGAAATGTCCTCGCGGTCACCTCCAGTCGAGACAAGATGCTCGAGTTTCCTCCTCAGGCCCTGATACAGGCGATACCTGTCCAGGCTCCTGAGGCTCGAGAGCTGGCGGAAGAAACTCGCCACCCTTTTTTTGAACATCTCCCACCACTCCGACTTACTGCTACAAAGATCCAGTAATGGTACCTGGCTCTGAAAGAAATCCTCAAAGGACCGTCTTATCTCCGCTTCTTCCAAGAGAGACGAATTGAGCCTCCAAAAGCCTCTTCCCATCCGGGGGGTCTCTGCAACATTCAGAGAAAATAAAATTAAACAGTGGTCGGAGAACTCCACCTCAACGACGGACACTGCCGAAGAGATGGCATCCTCCTTTAAATAAAACCTATCTATTCTAGACCTACAACTACCTCGATAAAAGGTGAATCCCGCGTGGCCTGGGGTGTGCCGGATGTGGACATCCACCAGGCGAGCCTCACTAGCTATCCTATTTAGGGCCACACAGTCATAAGTCAGCCTGTCTCTGGAACCTCCCCTATCTTGGGACCTCGTGGCAGCATTGAAGTCCCCTCCAAAGACCACCTGCCGACTCGTAAAAAGATAGGGCTTGATCCTCATAAAGAGACTTTTCCGGTCCCAGCTGGTTTGGGGACCATAGATGTTAATGAGCCTGAGCTCCTGTCCCTTCATGAGGACATCCAAGATCAGGCACCTCCCCATTTCTAATTCAATAACCCGTCTGCATTCTACCGATGCGGTGAAAAGAACCGCCACCCCGCTACCCGGCTCGGCCGCAAGAGACCAATAAGATGGTCCACGCCTCCACTCCTTTTTCGCTTTATGTATGGCTGCCAAGTCTGTCAGCCTGGTCTCTTGCAAAAATAAAATGTCGGCCTCAATTCGGCCGAGAAAATCAAAGGCCGCAAATCTAGCCTTGTCAGATTTAATGCTGGCGACATTAATAGATGCCAGCGTCAACGGGGTGGGTGCCGCCATCCTGGGTGATTGAATTAGATGACCTTTTTCCCCTTCCCCTTGCCCTTCCCCTGGTTTTTATCACTGTCTGATGAAGAGCCGAGGGCCCTTTTGAGGGATGCTGATGTGTCCATATCCTTCCCTTCCTCCACCTCCTCACCAGCACCACTATCAACCTCACCTCCAGGCTCCGGGACAGCGCTTCTCCCTGAGGGTTCCGCATGCCCTGAGGCAAGAAGCTGGACGCCCCCCACAGACCCCCTCGTCACCTTCGCCACATCCTCGCCCCCACACTCCTCATCTGAAGAGGAGATGTCCCTCAGGGTTTGAAAGCGGTTTGAGAGAACAACAAGAGGTGAGCCGGTTGGGCTTTCCTTAGGCACCTGGACCAGGGGAGGAGAAGATTTCTTATCTCCCTTTTTTTTCTTTTTAGCACCCTGCTTGCGCTTTTCATCTAGCCACCGTCTACTGTCCTCATCCATACTTTCATATAGCGAGGAACATGAAGAAGCGGCTTCCTCCTCCCTCTCCAACCTCCTGACCTCTTCATTCAAGTCCTGTTCCCCCAGGGCCTCAGTAGCAATGACACTCGCCCCTGGAGCAGGGCCAAGGGTTACCCCAGTTGCCTGGGGCTCCCCGAGCTCCCTACTCCTTCGACGGTTCTCCAATCGCCTTAACTTGGAGGGTGACTTGCCTTTCTTCCCTGGCCCCTCAGCCCCTTCACCTCCACCAGTGCCAACCACGGCAGGAGCAACCTCTCGGCTTTCTCCCGCTGGGCCCGCCATGGCGTTGGAAAAGGAACGAGGGCAGCGACTGAATGGGTGACCAAGATCCCCACACAGGTGACACCGAATATCCCCACAGGATGCGGCAAGATGACCTATCCCCCCGCACAACGCACACTTCTGCACTCTGCAGTGGGCACTGAAGTGCGTGGGGTCACCACACCTGTGGCAGAGCTTCGGCTGCCCCTGGTAAAAGGCCAGGATTCGGTCCCTTCCTAAAAAGGCTGAGGAAGGGATGTGGGTGACAGTACTTCCTGAACGCTTTAATTTAACCATAAAGGTCCAGGCCCCTGACCAGATGCCAAATTCATCCCTGTTTTTTTTGGGGACCTCCGTTACCTCCCCGTACCTGCTGAGCCAGGTCATAATGTCCATACAAGAAAGACACTCATTGCAAGTTAGGACGGTCACCTTCTTGATTTCGCTCTGACGAGACAACGCTTGTACAGCGAAGTCTCGCCAGCCGGGCTCATTCTTCACCAGCTCATAATTTGACCAAAAGAGCTCCAGGCCCTCCGGCCGAACAAAGCTGATGTCAAATACTGGGGTGCCATAGGGATGTATCAGGGCAAAGATGTCGATCGCCCTGAAATTCATCTTCAACAGAAGCTCAACTATTTTTGCCCTAGGTGGGCACGTATCATTGCCTCTCCAGCGAAGACGAACAACCTTCCTACGAGCCCCCCCAGGCCCGGCTGTCGGAAGGGTCCACACAGTTTCCCCTTCCCTTTCTTCTCGGAAAGCAGTCAGGCCATGCCTGTCTATCCAGAAGGACAGATCAACCGCTCGGCCCTCTACCATTATTGTTCTCTCACCTTTTTTAAGGGCCTCCAGGAGGCGCCGCTGTAAAATACCGTCCCCAGAGCCTGAAGATGAGGAGGAGGCCCCAGCAGTGACACTGGCATAACTGCGAGTAGTCACCCCTGGGGGGGCAGATGGACCGGCCTCACTAGACCTCATACCCCTGGCAGTAACATTCCCACCACTCACCCCGGCCCTAGACACAGGAGAGGGACCATTATCAATATCACTCGTACCTGCGCCATTCATACCCTCACCATTATCAATATCACTCGTACCGGCACCATTCATACCCTCACCATTATTAGCAGCACTTGTACCGGCACCATTCATACCCTCACCCTCTGGACCAGCAGTAAAAAGTGTTTCTGGGCCGGATGTTATCGCCTCGGTGTCATCAGGTTTCCCCTCAACCTCATTAGCGTGACATTTATTTACTTGAGACAATCCTTCCTTCTTAGAGCCAGCAATGCCCAGACTCGCCCTCACCCCTGGCAAAGCTGGCTCCCGGGCTGGGGATTCATGTGACGCAGCCACCAAAGGAATACTAGTGACTGCGCCACCGGACCCAATGACCGCAAGCTTGGGGGGACATTCAACCGTGCCGTCAGTCCCAGCAGCCCCTTCATGCTGCCGCCGCTCAGTAGCACCAACGGGTTCCAGGGACACTGGAATATTCGCTGCCAGCTCTGGTGTCGAGCCGCCCCCCATTACTGAGGAGGAAACCTGAGCACCAGAGCTTTGTTCTGCACCCAACGCTGGGCCACCAACATTATCTGGCGCTATTGACGCCTTAAAAACGCCACCAAAAACGCCACCGCTACTACGACAAGCAGGGACATCAGCCTCCATTATCACGCCACCATTAATCTCCCCGCTTTCCTGCACCGGACCCACTTCAGGGCCTGGGCTAGGCTGGATCACGGGGCTTGTGCAGCGAGCTGACCCTGCGGCCAGCTTAGGTAGCACTGGGTGGGGAACAAACTTAAAACTGACCTCCTCCACGATTTTTCCAGCCTTTCTGGATTTTAGTCGCCGCCGGGCTTTGCGCTTTGCTGCGCGCTTGGCATTAACATTCTCCTCTGGACCCAAGTCCGCGCCAAAAGAAAAATGCTGCAGGCTCACCGGAGACTGGAGCTGCCGTATTTCCACCATCAGCCTCCCACCTGAATTGCTGCTGCTGATGTCCTGGTCACAGGTGTCCCCCTCACCGGCTGAGCTGGAGTCCATGGGTAAAGCCACTTGCTCTGCAGGCAGCTCGCTGCACGTACTCCGCTGACCAGACGCACCCGGACACATTTCCTCCTCCTCACCCTCATCATCCGTCTGCTTTCCAGGGTCACAGACACCCTTCATTGCCCGGAACCGATCATCATTAAGGAGTTTCTCCTTGAAAGGTCCACTATTCTCCAAAATAAACGTGCGTTTTTCTTTCAGGGCACCCACCTCAGATTTGAGATCCCTGATAGTCGCCATTACTACCAACCTCTTTGCTCCAGAAGTGACGTGCGACCGAACCCGGGCTGCTTTCAGCTCCTCCTGGAGCTTCCGAATGGCCTTCCCGGCGTCCTCATACCCACGGAGGCACTCCGCAACACGGGAGCTAAAGGTGGTTGTTGACTCTGCAGCAACCACGAGGAAGAGCTTCCCAGGAGGATGGGAGCAGTAGTGAAGTGCACGGTATATGGCCTGAGGTATCTGTAGGAATCTCTACCTCTCCTCCCTCGCTCCTTCTCGGGCTGGCACAGTGACAGGGGGGCTGCACTATGGATGATGGTGGTGATAGTCTTTTCCCCCGTAGCAACTCCCGTGATGGTGGTAGTAGTATGTGTGCGCCTGGCAAGGTGGTATGTGGGGTGCCCTTGATGTTATGCAGTGCAGGGACCAGACGACACTGGGGATTTGAATAACTCACGTTTACTGAAGAACTTTATACAGTCTTCCAAAATGGAGGCACGTTATCTTCTGTCCACTTCAACAGTTGAGGGGAAGAAGGGACCAGTGGGTGACCAATGAGGGTTTCAATTGTCCAGCTATATCTAGAAATCATTCACTTTTCCAGCAGCGTGTGTAATAAATGAACTCACTTTTCTCAGTGATGAGGGTTGTAGTTGAGTGACTTGATAGACACTTCTTATATTAATTGTGGCGTGCGGCAGAACCGGTAACAGCGCCAGCAGGAGTTCTGAGGCCCAATATTATATAGACTTCTCCTCAGAAACAGACAGACAGCTTCTCAGCTAAATAATACTTGCTGTGGTGATGATAGAGATGATATGCTGGTTACAATCTCCTTACTGTTCCTCCTCTTGCATTGGGCTGCAGGTGCTGAGACCTGTTGCCAGTTGAAAGGATTGTATTAATCTGCTGTGTCAGAGCAGCTAGCAGACATGTCTGTCTCCTCACAGACACGACCCGACTCCTCTGTGTAGACTGTGAGACAGAGTCAGAGTGAGGCTCTAGGGCTCTAGCCAGGCTCCACCCCCTTTTCAAACAATGCTAGATGTACAATGCACCCTCTAGTGGCTCCCCACTGATACCTTCATCCTTCTCTTCAGCTGGTGAACAGCACACTGTGTGAAAAATAATAAAGACATGTAAAACACATACAATGCATGACATACAAATAACAGGGAACCAGAAGGGTATCTTCTGGGATGCTGCATACTCCCGGACTTAAGACAAGACGTCCTCGTCGTTTTCTTGGATATGAACAGCCTAAAAGATGTAAAAAGGGTTAACATGAAATGCAAACATCTTAATAACATTGTATTCCTGTATTCTTGACTCTCGAAGGGGGAATAGGGGCGAAGATTTCTTCTGTAACAGTTGGAAGATGAGGGGCAGAAGTCTCAAGTCAAGATGAGCGGCAGTGTCCAACAGTTTATGGCACTTAGGATATGAGGGGCTCTGGTACGTCAGAGTCTATGGGGATATTCCCTCTTGAACGTAACAAGGGTTGGTAGGCTTCGGCCTAACTTGGATAGGAATAAATGAAGAAATGAAGAAGGGGCTCTAGAACATAAGAGTCTTTCTTGTTCCCTACTTGCAATTATATTCAATCCCTATAGCGAACTGGTTTCACTCCTTTAGTGGTTCTCTCTGATCTCCTGACAGGTTCAGGTACAACAACAGCAGGTACATGATGTGATCTGTCCTCTGTGTGAGTTGTAGACACTGTAGGTGTAGGATCAGGTGCAAGGAATGACAAAATTGGGGTAAACCACCAACTCAGTGGGTTCTTTATGTCCAAGTGTTGCTCTTGAGTTGAGGACTCAGTAGTTGTTGCTTCAATAGCTTCAGTTACTTCTGGTAGATCAATTGCAACTGGTTCTCCAATTGATATTTCCTGTTCAATGGTAGGCAACTGTTGATCTTGTAGGCACAGTTTAAGCCTGTTACGGTGGACAATTTGCGGTTGTTTACCATCTCTTTGGATCTCATAGATATCTGTTCCTTGGTATGGGACAGCCTTGATGGTATAAGGGATTCTTTCCCACTTAGTGTCCAATTTGCTGGTTCTTTGAAAGTTTTTCAACCAGACAAGGTCTCCAACTTGAAAGGGTTTAGCATTAGCATGTTGGTCATAATCTTGTTGTTGCTTCTTTCTCGCTTCTTCCATCCTAGCTTCAACAATTTCATTTGCATCAGCCATGCGTCTTTGGTGTTCACTCACCCACTCTGTGGTTGGTAGAGGGTTCAAGTCATCTGGAACGGACACATTCAATGAAATGTCTGAAGGCAGCTTTCCTTGTCTTCCGAACAATAGGAAGTATGGGGTGTAACCTGTGGAGGCTTGCATAGTGTTGTTGTAGATGTACACCAACTCAGGCAAATGATTTGGCCAGACAGCTCTCTGATGAGGCGGTAAAGTTCTGAGCATCTCAATCAGAATCTGGTTCATCTTCTCACACAACCCATTTCCTTGGGGATGGTAAGCGGTTGTTCTTAGTTTCTTACAGTTGTACAGCTGACAAAGTTCCTGAAATAGTTGGGATTCAAATGCAGAACCTCTATCTGTCAAGATCTTCTCAGGACAGCCATAGGGTAGAAGGAAAGTTTTTAGGAAGACTGCAGCGGTGGTCTTTGCTGTCAAGTCCTTTACTGGTACTGCGACTGTGAATTTGGTGTAATGGTCGATGATGGTCATGGCATAGGTGTATCCTGTTCTACTTGGCTCCATTTTCACATGGTCGATGGCCACGATCTCCAGCGGTCGATGACTCACGATAGGATGCAGAGGGGCCTTTTGGTTTGGCTTCTCTCCTCTTGCTAAGGCACAAGCAGTACATTCTTGACACCATTTCTCGACATCACCTCTAATTCCGATCCAATAGAATCTTCTGCGAATTGTAGCTTCTGTCTTTTGAACTCCAAAGTGTCCAGACTTGTTGTGGTATGCCTCAAGGACAACTTTGGCATCTCTCCTTGGGATGACAATTTGGTGCAGCCGATTACTGGTGATGGGATCCAGCACTCTCCTCAGCAGCAGACCATTCTCTTCAAAGAGACGTTTCCTTTGTCTCCAAAGGCGAAGTAGTTCTGGGTCTGTGTTGCCTCGGCGGATTCTAATGGGTATTTTTTTGGTATCCAGGTAGTCTAGGATATCTCCAATCACTCTGCTCTCAGCTTGCAACAGGGCCCATTGTTCTTGTTCTGGTGACTGCTTCTTGGCCTGTTGGGAAGAACAATGTACCTGGGTTTTGTTGTTGATAGCATCAGGATCTGCAAAGCGGTTGTAGAATGCAGGCATCTCTACTTCCTCTTTGTGGTTGTCATCATCAGGATTCTCCGGGTCTTCTCCTGTAGGCAGGCGGGACAAGGCATCCGCATTGATGTTGGACTTGCCTGTTCTGTATTTGACCACGAAGTTGTAATTTGCTAATCGTGAAGCCCATCTCTGTTCTAAGGCTCCCAGCCTTGCGGTGTTCAGGTGTGCTAGCGGGTTGTTATCTGTGAAGACAGTGAAGGAAGAAGCGGCAAGGTAGTCCTTAAACTTCTCTGTGACAGCCCAGACCAATGCAAGGAACTCCAGCTTGAAGGAACTATAGTTCTGATCGTTTCTTTCAGCTCCTTTGAGTGCTCTACTTGCATAGGCGATCACTCTTTCTTTGTCTCCTTGTTGTTGGGCCAGCACTGCACCAAGTCCTTGGTTGCTTGCATCTGTGTAAAGATGGAAGGGCAGGCTGTAATCTGGGTAGCCCAGAATGGGTGGTTCAGTCAATAATCTTTTTAGTAACTGGAAGGCAATTTCTTGTTCTTCTTTCCAGTTAATGGGAATTCTCCTCTTCAAGTGTTCTTTAGGGTGCCCCCTCAAGAGTTCTTGTAGCGGTTCAGCGATGCGGGCAAAATGAGGAATGAATCTCCGGTAGTACCCGGCAAATCCGAGAAAGCTTCTTACTTCCTTCACAGTGGTAGGTGTAGGCCAACTGTGGACAGCAGCTATCTTCTCAGGATCTGGCTTTATGCCTTCTGCGCTCACTATATGTCCCAAGTACTGGACTTGAGGTTGGAGGAGGTGACACTTGGAGGGTTTGATTTTTAAGCCATTTTTGGTTAGGACCTGGAACACTTCAGCTAGATGCTTGAGATGATCTTCATAGGACTTGGAGTAGACTATGACGTCATCCAGGTATAGGAGCACAGTCTCAAAGTTCCTGTGACCTAGGCATCTTTCCATCAGCCTTTGGAATGTTCCAGGAGCATTGCACAGTCCGAAGGGCATGCAATTGAACTCGAATAAGCCCATTGAGGTGGTGAAGGCTGTCTTCTCCCTATCAGCTGGAGACATTGGTACTTGCCAGTAACCACTTGTGAGATCCAGTGTAGAGAAGTAGGCAGCTGTTCCCAGGGCTGTCAGAGATTCTTCAATCCTTGGAAGAGGATAGGCATCCTTGTGGGTAATGTTATTAATTTTTCTGTAATCCACACAGAAGCGAAGGTTGCCATCTTTCTTCCTGACAAGAACTAGTGGTGCAGCCCAGGGGCTGTGACTTTCTTGGATGACTTTAGCCTCTTTCATGTCGTGGACCATCTGCTTCACGTCTTGGTATAGGGCAGGTGGTATAGGCCTGTGTCTTTCCTTAATGGGAGGATGAGTACCAGTGGGAATAGTGTGCTCAATGTCTTTTGCTCTCCCATGGTCCAGAGGATGCTTACTGAAGGCTTCATGGTTATCCTGAGCCACTTCAAGTACTCCTTGGATCTGGTAGGCAGGTGTTGTTGCAGTTCCCACATGGATTTCTCCCCACCAGGGTGTTACTGGTGCTTCTTCTGACGTCTTTAGTTGCTGTGCAGCCTGTTTAGCGGTGACAGTTGGAATGTCCACCAGGTCTTGCACACTGAGTTGGGACAGCTGTGCTACAGGGTAGTACTTCCTCAGGGTTACTGAATGGTCTCCTAAGTTGAGAAGACGGATGGGTACTTTCCCTTCGACCACAGTCACTAAACTTCGGGCAGCCATAACCATTGGATGTTCATCTAGTGGTATTGGTTCCACTAGGGCTTGGTAGTCAAGTCCTTGTAGGCCTGAACGGGCCCGACACCATAGCAGTGTTTCTGTGCCAGGTTTTAGGGTTACTGGATGGTGGTCCTTGATGCGAGCTCTGCAGATCTCTCCTCTGGCGTTGGTGAATCGCTGTTGGGCAGCCAGTACACGGATGGTCTTGTGTATTACCTTCTGGGCAGCCTGGGAAGCCGTGGGGACGGATTGTCGTAGGGCCTCTAGCATTTCTCCATAGCAGTGCTTTAGGATGTTCATTCCCAGAATTACTGTGGGTTGTCCTTGATCTTTAACTTTGATCACGAGGACTCCTTGCTGAGGTAAGTGCACTCCTCCCACTTGGACAGTAGGCTCCCAGTACCCGTGCAGAGGTAGGGACTGGCCGTTGGTAGCGATGACGTCTAACCAGGCTTCTGGAGGTTGCATCAGGATCTCGCTACTCCAGTGTTGTTCAAAGGCGGCCTGCTGGATGGTTGTCACTTGGGATCCCGTATCCAGGAGGGCAGCAAATGGTACTCCATTGATGCGGATGGTAACTTCTGGACGAGGTCCGACAAACCGTGGCAGCCATTTTAGATCTTTGGGACCTATTATTTCTCCTCCCGAGGAATGGTCCTCTGCCTCGGGAGACGTCCGTTTAACGCCCAGCATTGACGTTCTTGGTGACCTATCTTATGGCAGTGTCTGCAGGCAGGTCTCCCATGTTCATCAAAGCGATCTGTCGACGTTTTGTTGGGACTATTGCGGTAGCCCTTGCTAGGACTATTTGGATAACTGATTCTAGATGTTGGCAGCTCCCATTTTACTGGAGAGCTAGCTTCTAGATTCTCCAGTCGTTGGCAGACTTGCTCCAGGCTTTTGGCAATGAGTTTCAGTTGATCTTGGTACTGATCTCCTCCAGCTGTGATTTGAGCCTGTGTAGCCTGGTAGGTGATGGGCTTGCAAGGTGTTGGATGTGGTGCTACTGGGGCAGGTTCCTCTTCTGCCTCTTTAAGAGGGGTGGTAGCCCTGACTGTTCTTCTTCTGGGCCTTCTTTCTAGTACCTCTATGGCCAGTTCTTTAAACTCATGGAAGGTGCTGTCAGGGTTCTGGACGGACATCATTTGTAGTTGATGACTCATGGAATCTGAGGCGACTCCTTCAATGAACTGCTCCCTCAGGATTCTGTCTGCTTTTTCAGCCTCATGGGGGTCGGCTTGTATCATGGCCCTCATGGTCTCCTGTAAGGAAAGAGCAAAATTTCGGAGTGTCTCACCTGGTTGCTGAACTCTGTCCATGAACCTCATCCTGAGCTCAGAGATGGATTTGGGCTCAAAGGTGGTACGTAGCTGGACCAGGATCTGATCCACAGCCTTCTTTTGGATACGTGGCCAGGACTCCACTTCTTTT
Organism: Rhinoderma darwinii; assembly: GCF_050947455.1. Taxonomy (NCBI): domain Eukaryota; kingdom Metazoa; phylum Chordata; class Amphibia; order Anura; family Rhinodermatidae; genus Rhinoderma; species Rhinoderma darwinii. The sequence continues at coordinate 483,782,241 of NC_134688.1, read as the reverse complement.
AGGGCCACATCTTGTAGTTGTCCCATTAAAATCTCTACCTTCTGTTCTTCTGGAATGGGGTAGAGGCGGAACATGGCAAGCATTTTTTTTCTAAAGTCTTTTAAGGTGTGTGGTTCACCTTTGTAGTGGGGCAGCCATGGGGCCCCTGCATAGTAGGGCATGGACAGCGGCATGATGCAGGGTGCTGCAGCAGGTGTTGTTCTTTCTGTCATGGCCGGTGTAGTGACCGTGCTGAGACCGGGCTCTTCCGTGTCACTTGAGTCCGACATTGTTACTGTCCCTTTAAATTTTTCCAATGTCTATTATTGGCGCTCCCGCACTTTTAACTGAGTCGGGGGTCTTGTTAAAGGTGCTCCCGGACTTTTTATTGGGTCCGGAGTGATGTCCAGGATGCTCCCGGGCTTTTTATTGGGCACCGGTGGTGGTACAGCAGGGGTTAACTTGATGGCCAATTGAATCGGGACTCACCGATGGTATGCTGTTGCTTCCCTCTGGGCTGTACTTTGTTACCGGGCTGTTCCGTTGCTCTCCTGTGATGTTTTTGGGAGAGTTGCTGGTTGCAGGGGATCCGCGGTGGAGGTGCCGTGCAGAGGCTTCACTCATCCAAGATGGTGGCGCCTAGCAGTTTTCGGCCGTTCCCTCTTGCCTGTGCTGGATATTGTGAGTTCCTATAATCATCCAGATGGTGGCGCTAGACTGGCGCCGCAGGTTAACCTGTCTGGAGCGGGTAAATGGAACTGTGACGCAGCAGTTTGTGAGGTAAAATGGCGGATTAACCCCTTTTGGGCTGGAACTGCCGGGAAACAGTGATTTTAACCCCTTTTGGGGCTGAAATAGTCTCTTGCAGCTGCGGTTGCAGCTTTGTACGGTGGGGACCAGGGCTTTGGGACAAAGTCTCTCTGGTTTGGGGCCCACATGAGATTTAAACGTATCCTGTTCGTGACGCCAAAGTTTATATGCAGCAACCACGAGGAAGAGCTTCCCAGGAGGATGGGAGCAGTAGTGAAGTGCACGGTGTATGGCCTGAGGTATCTGTAGGAACCCTCTATCTCTCCTCCCTCGCTCCTTCTCGGGCTGGCACAGTGACAGGGGGGCTGCACTATGGATGATGGTGGTGATAGTCTTTTCCCCCGTAGCAACTCCCGTGATGGTGGTAGTAGTATGTGTGCGCCTGGCAAGGTGGTATGTGGGGTGCCCTTGATGTTATGCAGTGCAGGGACCAGACGACACAGGGGATTTGAATAACTCACGTTTACTGAAGAACTTTATACAGTCTTCCAAAATGGAGGCACGTTATCTTCTGTCCACTTCAACAGTTGAGGGGAAGAAGGGACCAGTGGGTGACCAATGAGGGTTTCAATTGTCCAGCTATATCTAGAAATCATTCACTTTTCCAGCAGCGTGTGTAATAAATGAACTCACTTTTCTCAGTGATGAGGGTTGTAGTTGAGTGACTTGATAGACACTTCTTATATTAATTGTGGCGTGCGGCAGAACCGGTAACAGCGCCAGCAGGAGTTCTGAGGCCCAATATTATATAGACTTCTCCTCAGAAACAGACAGACAGCTTTTCAGCTAAATAATACTTGCTGTGGTGATGATAGAGATGATATGCTGGGTACAATCTCCTTACTGTTCCTCCTCTTGCATTGGGCTGCAGGTGCTGAGACCTGTTGCCAGTTGAAAGGATTGTATTAATCTGCTGTGTCAGAGCAGCTAGCAGACATGTCTGTCTCCTCACAGACACGACCCGACTCCTCTGTGTAGACTGTGAGACAGAGTCAGAGTGAGGCTCTCGGGCTGTAGCCAGGCTCCACCCCCTTTTCAAACAATGCTAGATGTACAATGCACCCTCTAGTGGCTCCCCACTGATACCTTCATCCTTCTCTTCAGCTGGTGAACAGCACACTGTGTGAAAAATAATAAAGACATGTAAAACACATACAATGCATGACATACAAATAACAGGGAACCAGAAGGGTATCTTCTGGGATGCTGCACCACGTCCGGAGGAATCCGCCACGCCCTGTGTCATCTGCCACGTCCGGAGGAATCCACCACGTCCTGTGTCATCTGCCACGTTCGGAGGAATCCGCCACGTCCTGTGTCATCTGTGACCTCTGGAGGAATCCGCCACATTCTGTGTCATCTGCCACGTCCGGAGGAATCCGCCACGTCTGGCGCAACTTGCGGTTCCTGTGTCATCCGCCACGTTTAGCGCTATCTGCTACACCCATCTCCATCTGTGCCAGAGCTGCGGCCACCGTCTGGACTATCCAGGTACCATTGTGCGGGACATTGTATTTCTGGGGTGTCCTGTTGTTTGGCCAGCTGCCTCCCCGCTACGGCCTAGTGGGCCCACTACCCGCTTCGTGACATATACAGCACGAAATCCAAGCTCAGTGTCATGGTTGTGGGGTATGTGAAACACTAGACTGATCTGCTGTGGCAGAGAAACAGCTAGCCAAATAATTATCAATAACAGTCACAGTGCAGGAGTACCTGGAGGGCTATGCAGGCAGATGCTTTGGACTAACAGATGACACCCGACGTGAAAGCTGGCCTCAGACGTGGTAGATGACTCTGGAAGTGGCAGATGATCTCAGATGTGACAGATGACCACGGACGTGGCAGATGAGGCAACACAACTCCAACAACAAATTTAGTCACAGGAACACACGTAACAACAGGATACAGGAACACTGGGAGCAGGATACAACTTAGGAACCATTTGCTTGACGAGCATGAATAGACACAAAAACACTCAGGCAAGGAGTGAAAGGGCAGAGCCCTTTTTAAAGTTCAAGGTGTTAAATGGATTGGTGGGACGCTTTTACTAGGTGTGCGCGCTAGCCCTTTAAGGCCAGGAGCGAGCGCACGCACCCTACAGGAACGAGCAGCAGACAGTACTTGCCGGTATCTCTGAGGAGGAGGAGTAGAAAGCCAGCAAAGCGGTGAATTAAGATAACGACTACCATGGGAAGCCGGGTAGTGGCGAACGGCGGCCGGTATCACTACAGTCCCCGCCCCTCTTCATATAGTAGGACCAGAGCGCAGGAGGAATATTTTGATGAGGGCTGGGGCATAGATGTTCTTCTCCGGCTCTCCGGACCTCTCCTCAGGACCAAACTCTCTCCAGTCTACCAGATAGAATGTCCTTACTGCCACCCTCTTGGAGTCCAGAATTTCCTTCACCTCAAATATGTCAGAAGAACCAATGGGGGCAACTGGAGACAGAGGAACTTTACTGTAGCGGTTCAGAACCAACCCCAGATTTCAGAAGGGATTTTTTCGTTTCCGAAACCCTTTTCAGTGCATTCTCCCATTTATGTTTTTCAATACATTCACCATTTTCCCCATTTTTTTAAAGCTCTTATAACCCCCGATATATCTTAGAAGCTACTTTCTTGAACACTTCAGAATTTCTCCAGCTGCTTCTGTCTTCAGTCACATCATCATCAATAAACACTAGTGACCAAGTGCCAGGCAGCCATGTATGCCCATGCCATCACACTGCCCCCACCATGCCATCACACTGCCTCCACCATGCCATCACACTGCACCCACCATGCCATCATACTGCCTCCACCATGCCATCACACTGCACCCACCATGCCATCACACTGCACCCACTATGCCATCACATTGCATCCACGATGCCATCACACTGCCCCCACCATGCAATCACACTGCCTCCACCATGCCATCACATTGCCCCACCATGCCATCACACTGCCTCCACCATGCCATCACACTGCCTCCACCATACCCCCACCATGCCATCACACTGCCCCCACCATGCCATCACACCGCCTCCACCATGCCATCACACTGCCCCCACCATGCCATTACTCTGCCTCCACCATGCCATCACACTGCCCCCACCATGCCATCACACTGCCCCCACCATGCCATCACACTGCCTCCACCATGCCATCACATTGCCTCCACCATGCCATCACACTGCACCCACCATGCCATCACACTGCCTCCACCATGCCATCACACTGCACCCACTATGCCATCACATTTCCTCCACCATGCCATCACACTGCCCCCACCATGCCATCACACTGCCTCCACCATGCCATCACATTGCCTCCACCATGCCATCACACTGCACCCACCATGCCATCACACTGCCTCCACCATGCCATCACACTGCCTCCACCATACCACCACCATGCCATCACACTGCCCCCACCATGCCATCACACTGCCCCCACCATGCCATCACACTGCCTCCACCATGCCATCACATTGCCTCCACCATGCCATCACACTGCACCCACCATGCCATCAAACTGCCCCCACTATGCCATCACACTGCCTCCACCATGCCATCACATTGCCTCCACCATGCCATCACACTGCCCCCACCATGCCATCACACTGCCCCCACCATGCCATCACACTGCCCCCACCATGCCATCACACCGCCTCCACCATGCCTTCAAACTGCCCCCACCGTGCCATCATACTACACACACCGTGCCATCACACTGCCTCCACCATGCCATCACACTGCCCCCACTATGCCATCACATTGCCTCCACCATGCCATCACACTACACCCACCATGCCATCACACTGCCCCCTCCATGCCATCACACTGCCTCCACCATGCCATCACATTGCCTCCACCATGCCATCACACTGCCCCCACCATGCCATCACACTGCCTCCACCATGCCATCACACTGCCTCCACCATGCCCCCACCATGCCATCACACTGCCCCCACCATGCCATCACACCGCCTCCACCATGCCATCACACTGCCCCCACCATGCCATCACACTGCACCCACCATGCCATCACACTGCACCCACCATGCCATCACACTGCCCCCACCATGCCATCACACCGCCTCCACCATGCCATCACACTGCCATCACCATGCCATCACATCGGACTCACCATGCCATCACACTGCCCCCACCGTGCCATCACACTGCCTTCACCGTGCCATCACACTGCACCCACCATGCCATCACACTGCCCTCACTATGCCACCACACTGCCCCCACCATGCCATCACACTGCCTCCACCATGCCATCACACTGCCCCCACCATGTGTTACAGTGGATGTGGTGGCTTTGGATCATTAGCCGTCCCCAGCCTTCTCCATACTTTCTTCTCCCATCATTCTGGTCCAGGTTGATCTTAGTTTCGCTCCTTTACATGTTGTTTGGTAAAGTCTAATCTGGTCTTCCTATTTTTGAGTCTTATTAATGGCACCTTGTGGTGAACCCTCTGTATTTGCTCTCATGAAGTCTACTCTTTATGGTGGACTTAGATACGGATCCTCCTACTTCCAGGAGAGTCTTCACTTGGGTAGATGTTGTGAAGGAGTTTTTCTTCACCATGGAAAGGATTCTCTGATCATCCACCACTGTTGTTTTCCGTGGACGTTCAGTCCTTTTGGAGGTCATGAGAACACCAGTGCGCTATATTTTTACAAGAATGTACCAGACTGTTGGTTTGGCCGCTCCTGACATTTGTGCTTCTCTCTGATGGATTTCTTCATTTTTTTCAGCCTAACGATGGTCGGTGTCACTTGCATTGAGAGCTCCTCTGACCACATGTTGTGGGTTCACAGCAACAGCTTCCAAATGCAAATGCCACACTTGGAATCAACTCCAGAACTTTTACCTGCTTAATTGATGGTGAATTAACAAGGGAATAGCCCATGCAGCCCATGAAATAGCTTGTGAGATAATTGTCCAATTACTTTTGGTCCCTTGAAAAAGTGGCAGCTCCATATTAAAGAGCTGTAATTCCTAAACCCCTCCTCAAATTAGGATGTGAATACCCTCAAATTAAAGCGGAGCGTCTGCACTTTAAGCCCAGATTATATAACTGGATATTCAATATGTTTTGGTAAACGGCTGAAATGCCAAATCTTGTGTCACTGTCCAAATACTTCTGGCCCTAACTGTAATACGCTAGCCCAGGAATGAAGATTTGCAGCTGAAGGTCTCCTTTATTTCTCAGATGCCGGTGTCATTACCCTGCTGGTGGGGAGATGTATCTGCAGGGTTTATATCTTCTCTGAATACAGGGTGATGCTTCGTTCTGTTTAGGGAACGTCTCAGGTTTAGTTATTTAAGGTTGGCTTCTGGCGGTCCTCCATGTGGGGTTGGGGGGTGTCAGGGAATGTTTTCTGCATTTTTTTTTTATCCCTATGTAGGAAAGGTTGAAGTTATTTTGCAACCTTTCTAAGCGTTTCTAGATGTGGGTTTGTACTTGATCCTCCTTTTCTTTTGGCTTTTGCTGCAGCAGATTGACTCTGGACATGGGAGTTGCTTTCCTGATTGGCTGTCACTTTGCCTGCTGTCCTTGTATGTGGTAAATGGGCCATTGCATCCTAATCTGTACCAGGGCCTACTGCTGACAATGACCTTTGCATCCCTTCTATAGCTATAGTGCACATTTAGGTATTCCAGATAGTGTTGGTTCCTCTAGAAGGAAGATGAATCAGTGTGGGGTGGGGGGGGGGGATATTTCATGAAACATTTTGAAATACTGCACCTGATCATCGTCAGACCACATCTACATATTATTATCATGATGATAACGCGGTTACTCTCTATAGTCATATTATATAAGGTCCCCTATGAGGAGTGAAGCCGCACACGTACAATGACTCAGCCCCGGATTCTGACCTGATACTTTGTTGTTGTTTTAATGTTGTAACAATGTTTCCCAATGAATAACAAATGACAACATATCTGTCCATTATATCAGCACCAATGTGACCAGAGACACCCATCAGAGCTCATCCCACTCCCATTATAATCTCAAAACATGAAACCACTCTGGGTGTGATCCTCCAATATCCTTCAACGTGGTGTAAAGAGGAACACCGGAGACTGAGGACAATCCCAGCACCATGGACATTGTTTATCTGCATGACTCTATACGGCCCCTTAGGCTGTCATTTGGGGTCCGCAGGACACCGTATCTCCCTCGGTAGAGGAGAGAGCAGGCTGAAGAAGAAGCGCTAGAGTTCTAGAAGTGGCTCTGCTCCAGGACCTCGGCTCTGGGGAAGCCCCTGACATCACTGTCCATATACAGTATCAACAGTGATGTCAGGGCTTCCCCAGAGCCGGAGTCCCAGAGCATAGCCTATACTAGCGCCATATATGGACAGTAATGTCAGGGGCAGAGCTGGAATCCCAGGCAGAGTGCTAGAAGCGGCTCTGCCTTGGGACTCAAGGCTCTGGGCAAGCCCCTGACATCACTGTACATATACGGACAGTGACGTCAGGGGCACCTCCAGCATAAGAATCCGCGGCCAAAGCATAGGCAACACTCTGCCTGGGGATTACACTCCTAGAGGGAGTCCCAATGGAGCTATCTCCTGGTGTGGCATTATCTACAGAGGGCACTGTGGCATTATCTATGAGTGGGTGTCTGGCAGTATCTACAGAGGACACTGTGGCATTATCTACAAGGGGTGTGTGCGGCATTATCTACAAAGGGCACTGGGGCATTATCTACAGGTGGGTGTGTGGCATTATCTACAGCGGGCACTGTGGCATTATCTATGGGTGGGTGTCTGGCAGTATCTTTAGAGGGCACTGTGGCATTATCTACGAGTGTGTGGCATTATCTAGAAGGGATGTGTGCGACATTATCTACATAGGGCACTGTGGCATTATCTACGGGTGGGTGTGTGGCATTATCTGCTATAGAATCACTGGTTGCACAATTCCCGAAAGGCTGCTGGAGACTGTCGGGAATAAGCGTGCGAATAAAACCACAACCTCAAATCCGTCACAACTCTGATGGACAGAGTCTAAGGCTACTCTGAGTTATTCGCCAGAGCCAACCGCGAGGCGTAATGGTTTATGCTGCAGAGAACCCAGGTTGTTCTAACACAGTTCAGTGTTGGATAAGGGGGGCAGTGCAGGCAATACCTGAACCGGTAACCAGACAGTCTGAGGGTCACAGAAAGTCCAAAATAGAGCAAGTGGACATCAGGCACAGCAGAAGCCAGAACCATCCACATAATGTCTCCTGCTCTCTGTACCCCAGGAACAAGGGGAGGAATGTGGTTTAATAAAAACAAAACATGACAATTCCTCATTAGGGCGAGCACTCATACAAATCAGTAACGGGTAACTAAACGTTCCACAAACTTCTGACACGTCATAGTGACATGTCAGAAGTTTTGATTGGAGGGGGTTCTAGCACTGAGACCCCCACCAATCGCTAAAACGAGGCGGCAGTAGCGCTCCTGTGTGCGCTGAGCAGCTTAGTTTCTGTTCATCTTTTTCCGGAAAGCCGATGTATCGGAATCCGGGTTCATAGACTTTCTATTCAGTCCACACTCCGGAAAAAGCCGAACACTTCTGCCGCTTAGTTTTAGTGATTGATGGGGGTCTCAGTGCTCGGACCCCCACCAATCAAAACATCTGAGATGTCACTATGACATGTCAGAAGCTTGTCGGACGTTTAGTTACCCTTTAAGAATTTACATAACATAACACAGAATGACAATCCCACCAACAAAATGGATGACATTCGTTTAAATATTGGAAACTTTATTACCATTTAACAATGGCATCCTTGATACCAAAAGACATTACAAGACCACATGACACCTGAACATTCCATGACGTCACGAGATCACATGACACCTGAACATTCCATCATATCACGAGATCACATGACACCTGAACATTCCATGACATCACAATGATGTACTTGGTGTATGAAGACCATAGACCTTTGGACGGCTCATCTTTACATGAAGAGACTGAAGACCTGAGGAGAGCTCCCCACGTGACCAGCACCAAGAAAGGAAGAGAAGTCCTCCAGGTATGTAGGGAAGTTATACACCCGACATTTATGAGCTGACATATGTCCGTGCTGAGAAGGTTCCAGGATCGGAACTTTCTCTATGACCATATGACCGGCGATTCATCTTCCAGTCCCGGAGTATTGGTTGATATCTACGTCTGCTATGAGCAGGAGAAGATTTGCTCCATATTTTGTGCCAATTTCTGCCATAAGTGATGCAAAATCTTTGGTCCATGAGGGGCCCCGCTCCTGCTGTGAAGCCCCGCTAACTATTCTTGTCACTTATAAAAGTGGTAAAATGTGTGAAAGCTGCAACTATGGAGCAAATATGGCGTGCACCATAATGTGACTATTTATACGGCATAAAAGTGACGTAGAGCATTTGATAAGTTTCCCTCACTGGATTATTCATGTCTATTATTCTGTATATCTGTAATTACATATGTATTCTGGGTGATATGTATACTGGGTGATATGTACACTGGGTGATATGTATACTGGGTGATATGTATATTGGGTGATATGTATACTGGATGATATGTATACTGGATGATATGTATACTGGATGATATGTATACTGGGGGATATGTATACTGGATGATATGTATACTGGGTGATATGTATACTGGGTGATATGTATACTGGATGATATGTATACTGGATGATATGTATACTGGATGATATGTATACTGGGGGATATGTATACTGGATGATATGTATACTAGGTGATATGTATACTGGGCGATATGTATACTGGGTGATATGTACACTGGGTGATATGTATACTGGGTGATATGTATACTGGGTGATATGTATACTGGATGATATGTATACTGGATGATATGTATACTGGATGATATGTATACTGGGGGATATGTATACTGGATGATATGTATACTGGGTGATATGTATACTGGGTGATATGTATACTGGGTGATATGTATACTGGATGATATGTATACTGGGCGTTATGTATACTGGATGATATGTATACTGGGTGATATGTATACTGGGTGATATGTATACTGGGTGATATGTATACTGGTATATATGTATACTGCGGATATGTATACTGGATGATATGTATGTTGTTTTATATGTATACTGGGTTATATGTATACTGGATATGTACACTGGGGGATATGTAGACTGGGTGATATGTATATTGGATGATATGTATACTGGGTGATATGTATACTGGATGTTATGTATACTGGATGTTATGTATACTGGATGATATGTATACTGGATGATATGTACACTGGGTGATATGTATACTGGGTGATATGTATACTGGATAATATGTATACACTGGGTGATATGTACACTGGGTGATAAGTACACTGGATAATATGTACACTGGGTGATATAAATACTGGATAATATGTATAATGGGTGACATGTACACTGGGTGATATGTATACTGGACGATATGTATACTGGGTGATATGTATACTGGGTGACATGTACACTGGGTGATATGTATACTGGGTGATATGTATACTGGGTGATATGTATACTGGGTGATATGTATACTGGGTGATATGTATACTGGGTTATATGTATATTGGATATGTACACTGGGGGATATGTATACTGGGTGATATGTATACTGGGTGATATGTATACTGGGTTATATGTATACTGGATATGTATACTGGATGATATGTATACTGGGTGATATGTATACTGGATGATATGTATTCTGGATGATATGTATGCTGGGTGATATGTATACTGGGTGATATGTATACTGGGTGATATGTATACTGGATGATATGTATACTGGGTGATATGTATACTGGGTGATATGTATACTGGGTGATATGTATACTGGATGATATGTGTTCTGGGTTATATGTATTCTGGGTGATATGTATTCGGGGTGATATGTACACTGGATGATATGTATACTGGGTAATATGTACACTGGGTGATATGTATACTGGGTGATATGTATTCGGGGTGATATGTATACTGGGTGATATGTATTCGGGGTGATATGTATACTGGGTGATATGTATACTGGGTGATATGTATACTGGGTAATATGTACACTGGGTGATATGTATACTGGGTGATATGTATTCGGGGTGATATGTATACTGGGTGATATGTTTTTCGGGGTGATATGTATACTGGGTGATATGTATACTGGGTGATATGTATACTGGGTGATATGTATACTGGGTGATATGTATTCTGGGTGATATGTATACTGGGCGATATGTATACTGGGCGATATGTATACTGGGGGATATGTATACTGGGGGATATGTACTCTGGATGATTTGTATGCTGGGTGATATGTATACTGGATGATATGTATAATGGGTGATATGTATACTGGGTGATATGTATACTGTATGATGTATTCTGGATGATATGTACACTGGATGATATGTATACTGGGTGATATGTATACTGGGTGATATGTATACTGGGTGATATGTATACTGGGTGATATGTATACTGGATTATATGTATACTAGATGATATGTATACTGGATAATATGTATTCTGGGTGATATATATACCGGATTATATGTATTCTGGGTGATATGTATACTGGATGATATGTATACTGCGTGATATGTATACTGTGTGATTTGTATACTGGGTGATATGTATACTGGATGATATGTATGCAGGGTGATATGTACACTGGGGGATATGAATACTGGGGGATATGTATACTGTGGGATATGTATACTGGGGGATATGTATACTGGGGGATATGTATACTGGGCGATATGTATACTGGGGGATATGTATATTGGGTGATATGTGCACTGGGGGATATGTGTACTGGGTGATATGTATACTGGGTGTATTGTATACTGGGGGATATATATACTGGGTGATATGTACACTGGGGGATATATATATACTGGGTGATATGTAAACTGGGGGATATGTATACCGGATTATATGTATTCTGGGTGATATGTATACTGGATAATATGTATACTGGGTAATATGTATACTAAGTAATATGTATACTGAGTGATATGTATACTGGGGGATATTTATACTGGGGGATATGTATACTGGGTAATATGTATACTGGGTGATATGTATACTGGGGGATATGTATTGTTACGGAGCGGGTTAGTGGACCCACTAGGCCGTACCGCCGCAGCGGGGAGGCAGCTGGCCAAACAATAGGACACCCCAGAAATACAATGTCCCACACAAGGATACCTGAATAGTCCAGATGGTGGCCGCAGCTCTGGCACAGATAAGATGGGTGCAGCAGATGGCGCCAAACGTGGCGGATGACACAGGAGCCGCAAATTGCGCCAGACATGGCGGATTCCTCCGGACGTGGCAGATGACACAGGACGTGGCAGATGACACAGGACGTGGTGGATTACTCAAGACGTGGCAGAAGACACAGGACGTGGCAGATTCCTCTGGACGTGGCAGATGACACAGGACGTGGCGGACTCCTCCGGACGTGGCAGATGACACAGGACGTGGCGGATTCCTCAAGACGTGGCAGAAGACACAGGACGTGGCACGACTTGATACTAGGGCAAAGCACGGGAAACAGGAACTGGAAGAAGGTACGGGTAACAACAGGAACAGGAAACACTAAGGGACCATTTGCAAGACAGACTGGGAAAACTAACAATGCTCAGGCATCGAACTAGGGGGCTGGACCCCTCTTATAGCCCAGGGTACTCACGGGTCAAAGGTCATTCAAGATGTCCGGTGCGCGTGCTGCCCCTTTAAGAGCGGGGACGAGCGTGCGCGCGCACCCTGCGGGCTCCGGCGAAGGTGAGTGGATGCAAGCGCTGGCGTCTCCTGAGGAGGAGGCTGGGGCCAGCGCTTACCGACTCGTGGTTGCGCCTGTCAGCGGGAGGCTGGAGCTGACAGCCCGCAGCCACGGACATAACATGTATACTGGGTGATATGTATACTGGGTAAATTTGTAAACTGGGTGATATATATACTGGGTGATATATATACTGGGTGATATGTATACTGGGTGATATGTATACTGGGTGATTTGTATACTGGGGGATATGTATACTGGGTGATATGTATACTGGGTGATATGTATACTGGGGAATATGTATACTGCGTGATATCTATACTGGAGGATATGTATACTGGGTGATATGTATACTGGGTGATATGTATTCTGGGGGATATGTATACTGGGTGATATGTATACTGGGTGATTTGTATACTGGGGGATATGTATAGTGGGTGATATGTATACTGGGTAATATGTATACTGGGTGATATGTATACTGGGTGATATGTATACTGGGTAATATGTATACTGGGGGATATGTATACTGGGTGATATGTATTATGGGGGATATGTATACTGGATGATATGTATACTGGGTGATATGTATTATGGGGGATATGTATACTGGATGATATGTATACTGGGTGATATGTATAATGGGTGATATGTATACTGGGGGATAGGTACACTGGGGGATTGTAGTGAACATAAAACTGAATTGTGTGTTTTTTTTCTTCTAGAACAGAAAACCTCATCAAATCAAAAGATAAAAGACACAAAGACATCAACTCAAGAATAAGACGAAATGTCAAGATTAAAACACAATCTAAAGATTAAGACAAATCTCAAGACTAAGACACAATCTCAATATAAAACACAATCTCAATATAAGACACAATCTCAAGATAATACACAATCTCAAATTAAGACACAATCTCAAGACTAAGACACAATCTCAAGACTAAAACACAATCTCAAAATTAAGACACAATCTCAAGAATAAGACAAAATATCAAGACCAAGACACAGTCTCAAGATAAAACACAATCTCAAGATAAGACACAATCTCAAGATAAGACACAATCTCAAGATAAGACGCAATCTCAAGATAAAACACAATCTCAAGACTAAGACACAATCTCAAGAATAAGACACAATCTCAAGATTAAGACACAATCTCAAGATAAGACACAATCTCAAGATAAGACACAATCTCAAGATAAAACACAATCTCAAGACTAAGACAAAATCTCAAAATAAAACACAATCTCAAGATAAGACACAATCTCAAGATAATACACAATCTCAAAATTAAGACACAATCTCAAGTATAAGACACAATCTCAAGTATAAAACACAATCTCAAAATAAGACACAATCTCAAGACTAAAACACAATCTCAAGACTAAGACACAATCTCAAGACTAAGACACAATCTCAAGACTAAGACACAATCTCAAGAATAAGACACAATCTCAAGACTAAGACACAATCTCAAGACTAAGACACAATCTCAAGACTAAGAAACAATCTCAAGAATAAGACACAATCTCAAGACTAAGACACAATTTCAAGATAAAACACAATCTCAAGAATAAGACACAATCTCAAGACTAAAACACAATCTCAAGATTAAGACACAATCTCAAGACTAAAACACAATCTCAAGACTAAGACACAATCTCAAGACTAAGACACAATCTCAAGACTAAGACACAATCTCAAGACTAAGACACAATCTCAAGACTAAGGCACAATCTCAAGATAAGACACAATCTCAAGACTAAGATACAATCTCAAGATAAGACACAATCTCAAGACTAAAACACAATCTCAAGAATAAGACAAAATCTCAAGACCAAGACGCAATCTCAAGATAAAACACAGTCTCAAGACTAAGACACAATCTCAAGAATAAGACAAAATATCAAGACCAACACACAGTCTCAAGATAAAACACAATCTCAAGATAAGACACAATCTCAAGATAAAACCCAATCTCAAAACTAAGACACAATCTCAAGAATAAGAAACAATCTCAAGAATAAGAAACAATCTCAAGATTAAGACACAATCTCAAGACTAAAACAATCTCAAGAATAAGACACAATCTCAAGAATAAGACACAATCTCAAGACTAAGACACAATCTCAAGACTAAGATACAATCTCAAGACTAAGACACAATCTCAAGAATAAGAAACAATCTCAAGATTAAGACACAATCTCAAGACTAAAACAATCTCAAGACTAAGAAACAATCTCAAGAATAAGACAAAATCTCAAGACCAAGACACAATCTCAAGATAAAACACAATCTCAAGATAAAACACAATCTCAAGATAAAACACAATCTCAAGAATAAGACGCAATCTCAAGAATAAGACATAATCTCAAGATAAGACACAATTTCAAGACTAAAACACAATATCAAGACTAAGACACAATATCAAGAATAAGACAAAATATCAAGACCAAGACACAATCTCAAGATAAAACACAATCTCAAGAGAAAACACAATCTCAAAATAAGACACAATCTCAAGATAAGACACAATCTCAAGATAAAACACAATCTCAAGAATAAGAAACAATCTCAAGATTAAGACACAATCTCAAGATAAGACACAATCTCAAGACTAAAACAATCTCAAGACTAAGAAACAATCTCAAGAATAAGACAAAATCTAAAGACCAAGACACAATCTCAAGATAAAACACAATCTCAAGATAAAACACAATCTCAAGATAAAACACAATCTCAAGAATAAGACGCAATCTCAAGACTAAGACACAATCTCAAGACTAAGACACAATCTCAAGACCAAGACACAATCTCAAGATAAAACACAATCTCAAGATAAAACACAATCTCAAGATAAGACACAATCTCAAGACTAAGACACAATCTCAAGACTAAAACACAATCTCAAGACTAAGACACAATCTCAAGACTAAGACACAATCTCAAGACTAAGGCACAATCTCAAGACTAAGATACAATCTCAAGAATGAGACACAATCTCAAGATAAGACACAATCTCAAGACTAAAACACAATCTCAAGACTAAGACACAATCTCAAGAATAAGACAAAATCTCAAGACCAAGACGCAATCTCAAGATAAAACACAGTCTCAAGACTAAGACACAATCTCAAGATAAAACACAATCTCAATATAAGACACAATCTCAAGATAATACACAATCTCAAATTAAGACACAATCTCAAGACTAAGACACAATCTCAAGACTAAAACACAATCTCAAAATTAAGACACAATCTCAAGAATAAGACAAAATATCAAGACCAAGACACAGTCTCAAGATAAAACACAATCTCAAGATAAGACACAATCTCAAGATAAGACACAATCTCAAGATAAGACGCAATCTCAAGATAAAACACAATCTCAAGACTAAGACACAATCTCAAGAATAAGACACAATCTCAAGATTAAGACACAATCTCAAGATAAGACACAATCTCAAGATAAGACACAATCTCAAGATAAAACACAATCTCAAGACTAAGACAAAATCTCAAAATAAAACACAATCTCAAGATAAGACACAATCTCAAGATAATACACAATCTCAAAATTAAGACACAATCTCAAGTATAAGACACAATCTCAAGTATAAAACACAATCTCAAAATAAGACACAATCTCAAGACTAAAACACAATCTCAAGACTAAGACACAATCTCAAGACTAAGACACAATCTCAAGACTAAGACACAATCTCAAGAATAAGACACAATCTCAAGACTAAGACACAATCTCAAGACTAAGACACAATCTCAAGACTAAGAAACAATCTCAAGAATAAGACACAATCTCAAGACTAAGACACAATTTCAAGATAAAACACAATCTCAAGAATAAGACACAATCTCAAGACTAAAACACAATCTCAAGATTAAGACACAATCTCAAGACTAAAACACAATCTCAAGACTAAGACACAATCTCAAGACTAAGACACAATCTCAAGACTAAGACACAATCTCAAGACTAAGACACAATCTCAAGACTAAGGCACAATCTCAAGATAAGACACAATCTCAAGACTAAGATACAATCTCAAGATAAGACACAATCTCAAGACTAAAACACAATCTCAAGAATAAGACAAAATCTCAAGACCAAGACGCAATCTCAAGATAAAACACAGTCTCAAGACTAAGACACAATCTCAAGAATAAGACAAAATATCAAGACCAACACACAGTCTCAAGATAAAACACAATCTCAAGATAAGACACAATCTCAAGATAAAACCCAATCTCAAAACTAAGACACAATCTCAAGAATAAGAAACAATCTCAAGAATAAGAAACAATCTCAAGATTAAGACACAATCTCAAGACTAAAACAATCTCAAGAATAAGACACAATCTCAAGAATAAGACACAATCTCAAGACTAAGACACAATCTCAAGACTAAGATACAATCTCAAGACTAAGACACAATCTCAAGAATAAGAAACAATCTCAAGATTAAGACACAATCTCAAGACTAAAACAATCTCAAGACTAAGAAACAATCTCAAGAATAAGACAAAATCTCAAGACCAAGACACAATCTCAAGATAAAACACAATCTCAAGATAAAACACAATCTCAAGATAAAACACAATCTCAAGAATAAGACGCAATCTCAAGAATAAGACATAATCTCAAGATAAGACACAATTTCAAGACTAAAACACAATATCAAGACTAAGACACAATATCAAGAATAAGACAAAATATCAAGACCAAGACACAATCTCAAGATAAAACACAATCTCAAGAGAAAACACAATCTCAAAATAAGACACAATCTCAAGATAAGACACAATCTCAAGATAAAACACAATCTCAAGAATAAGAAACAATCTCAAGATTAAGACACAATCTCAAGATAAGACACAATCTCAAGACTAAAACAATCTCAAGACTAAGAAACAATCTCAAGAATAAGACAAAATCTAAAGACCAAGACACAATCTCAAGATAAAACACAATCTCAAGATAAAACACAATCTCAAGATAAAACACAATCTCAAGAATAAGACGCAATCTCAAGACTAAGACACAATCTCAAGACTAAGACACAATCTCAAGACCAAGACACAATCTCAAGATAAAACACAATCTCAAGATAAAACACAATCTCAAGATAAGACACAATCTCAAGACTAAGACACAATCTCAAGACTAAAACACAATCTCAAGACTAAGACACAATCTCAAGACTAAGACACAATCTCAAGACTAAGGCACAATCTCAAGACTAAGATACAATCTCAAGAATGAGACACAATCTCAAGATAAGACACAATCTCAAGACTAAAACACAATCTCAAGACTAAGACACAATCTCAAGAATAAGACAAAATCTCAAGACCAAGACGCAATCTCAAGATAAAACACAGTCTCAAGACTAAGACACAATCTCAAGATAAAACACAATCTCAAGATAATAAACAATCTCAAAATTAAGACACAATCTCAAGATAAGACACAATCTCAAGACTAAGGCACAATCTCAAGATAAGACACAATCTCAAGACTAAAATACAATCTCAAGAATAAGACATAATCTCAAGATAAGACACAATCTCAAGACTAAAACACAATATCAAGACTAAGACACAATATCAAGAATAAGACAAAATATCAAGACCAAGACACAATCTCAAGATAAAACACAATCTCAAGAGAAAACACAATCTCAAAATAAGACACAATCTCAAGATAAGACACAATCTCAAGATAAAACACAATCTCAAGAATAAGAAACAATCTCAAGATTAAGACACAATCTCAAGACTAAAACAATCTCAAGACTAAGAAACAATCTCAAGAATAAGACAAAATCTAAAGACCAAGACACAATCTCAAGATAAAACACAATCTCAAGATAAAACACAATCTCAAGATAAAACACAATCTCAAGAATAAGACGCAATCTCAAGACTAAGACACAATCTCAAGACTAAGACACAATCTCAAGACTAAGACACAATCTCAAGACTAAAACACAATCTCAAGAATAAGACAAAATCTCAAGACCAAGACGCAATCTCAAGATAAAACACAATCTCAAGATAATACACAATCTCAAAATTAAGACACAATCTCAAGATAAGACACAATCTCAAGACTAAGGCACAATATAAAGACCAAGACACAATCTCAAGATAAAACATAATCTCAAGAGAAAACACAATCTCAAAATAAGACACAATCTCACAATCTCAAGATAAAACACAATCTCAAGACTAAGACACAATCTCAAGAATAAGAAACAATCTCAAGACTAAGACACAATCTCAAGACTAAAACAATCTCAAGACTAAGAAACAATCTCAAGAATAAGACACAATCTCAAGACTAAGACACAATTTCAAGATAAAACACAATCTCAAGAATAAGACACAATCTCAAGATTAAGACACAATCTCAAGACTAAAACACAATCTCAAGACTAAGACACAATCTCAAGACTAAGACACAATCTCAAGAATAAGACACAATCTCAAGACTAAGGCACAATCTCAAGATAAGACACAATCTCAAGACTAAAACACAATCTCAAGAATAAGACACAATCTCAAGACTAAAACACAATCTCAAGATAATACACAATCTCAAGTATAAGACACAATCTCAAGTATAAGACACAATCTCAAGTATAAGACACAATCTCAAAATAAGACACAATCTCAAGACTAAAACACAATCTCAAGACTAAGACACAATCTCAAGAATAAGAAACAATCTCAAGAATAAGAAACAATCTCAAGATTAAGACACAATCTCAAGACTAAAACAATCTCAAGACTAAGACACACTCTCAAGAATAAGACAAAATATCAAGACTAAGACACAATCTCAAGATAAAACACAATCTCAAGAATAAGACACAATCTCAAGACTAAGACACAATCTCAAGACTAAGACACAATCTCAAGACTAAGACACAATCTCAAGAATAAGACACAATCTCAAGACTAAGACACAATCTCAAGATTAAGACACAATCTCAAGATAAGACACAATCTCAAGACTAAGGCACAATATAAAGACCAAGACACAATCTCAAGATAAAACATAATCTCAAGAGAAAACACAATCTCAAAATAAGACACAATCTCACAATCTCAAGATAAAACACAATCTCAAGACTAAGACACAATCTCAAGAATAAGAAACAATCTCAAGACTAAGACACAATCTCAAGACTAAAACAATCTCAAGACTAAGAAACAATCTCAAGAATAAGACACAATCTCAAGACTAAGACACAATTTCAAGATAAAACACAATCTCAAGAATAAGACACAATCTCAAGACTAAGACACAATCTCAAGATTAAGACACAATCTCAAGACTAAAACACAATCTCAAGACTAAGACACAATCTCAAGACTAAGACACAATCTCAAGAATAAGACACAATCTCAAGACTAAGGCACAATCTCAAGATAAGACACAATCTCAAGACTAAAACACAATCTCAAGAATAAGACACAATCTCAAGACTAAGACACAATTTCAAGATAAAACACAATCTCAAGAATAAGACACAATCTCAAGACTAAGACACAATCTCAAGATTAAGACACAATCTCAAGACTAAAACACAATCTCAAGACTAAGACACAATCTCAAGACTAAGACACAATCTCAAGAATAAGACACAATCTCAAGACTAAGGCACAATCTCAAGATAAGACACAATCTCAAGACTAAAACACAATCTCAAGAATAAGACACAATCTCAAGACTAAGACACAATCTCAAGATAATACACAATCTCAAGTATAAGACACAATCTCAAGTATAAGACACAATCTCAAGTATAAGACACAATCTCAAAATAAGACACAATCTCAAGACTAAAACACAATCTCAAGACTAAGACACAATCTCAAGAATAAGAAACAATCTCAAGAATAAGAAACAATCTCAAGATTAAGACACAATCTCAAGACTAAAACAATCTCAAGACTAAGACACACTCTCAAGAATAAGACAAAATATCAAGACTAAGACACAATCTCAAGATAAAACACAATCTCAAGAATAAGACACAATCTCAAGACTAAGACACAATCTCAAGACTAAGACACAATCTCAAGACTAAGACACAATCTCAAGACTAAGACACAATCTCAAGATAAGACACAATCTCAAGATAATACACAATCTCAAGATAAAACACAATCTCAAGATAATACACAATCTCAAAATTAAGACACAATCTCAAGATAAGACACAATCTCAAGACTAAGGCACAATCTCAAGATAAGACACAATCTCAAGACTAAAATACAATCTCAAGAATAAGACACAATCTCAAGACTAAAACACAATATCAAGACTAAGACACAATATCAAGAATAAGACAAAATATCAAGACCAAGACACAATCTCAAGATAAAACACAATCTCAAGACTAAGACACAATCTCAAGAATAAGAAACAATCTCAAGATTAAGACACAATCTCAAGATAAGACACAATCTCAAGACTAAATCAATCTCAAGACTAAGAAACAATCTCAAGAATAAGACAAAATCTCAAGACCAAGACACAATCTCAAGATAAAACACAATTTCAAGATAAAACACAATCTCAAGAATAAGACGCAATCTCAAGAATAAGACACAATCTCAAGACTAAGACACAATCTCAAGACTAAGACACAATCTCAAGATATGACACAATCTCAAGACTAAAACACAATCTCAAGACTAAGACACAATCTCAAGAATAAGACAAAATCTGAAGACCAAGACACAATCTCAAGATAAAACACAGTCTCAAGACTAAGACACAATCTCAAGATAATACACAATCTCAAAATTAAGACACAATCTCAAGTATAAGATACAATCTCAAGTATAAGACACAATCTCAAAATAAGACACAATCTCAAGACTAAAACACAATCTCAAGACTAAGACACAATCTCAAGAATAAGACAAAATATCAAGACCAAGACACAGTCTCAAGATAAAACACAATCTCAAGATAAGACACAATCTCAAGATAAAACACAATCTCAAGATAAGACACAATCTCAAGATAAAACACAATCTCAAAACTAAGACACAATCTCAAGAATAAGACAAAATATCAAGACTAAAACCCAATCTCAAGACTAAAACCCAATCTCAAGACTAAGACACAATCTCAAGACTAAGACACAATCTCAAGACTAAGGCACAATCAGAAGATAAGACACAATCTCAAGACTAAGATACAATCTCAAGAATGAGACACAATCTCAAGATAAGACACAATCTCAAGACTAAAACAATCTCAAGATCAAGACGCGATCTCAAGATAAAACACAGTCTCAAGACTAAGACACAATCTCAAGATAAAACACAATCTCAAGATAATACACAATCTCAAAATTAAGACACAATCTCAAGATAAGACACAATCTCAAGATAAGACACAATCTCAAGACTAAAACACAATATCAAGACTAAGACACAATCTCAAGAATAAGACAAAATCTCAAGACCAAGACGTAATCTCAAGATAAAACACAATCTCAAGAGAAAACACAATCTCAAAATAAGACACAATCTCAAGATAAGACACAATCTCAAGATAAAACACAATCTCAAGACTAAGACACAATCTCAAGAATAAGAAACAATCTCAAGATTAAGACACAATCTCAAGATAAGACACAATCTCAAGACTAAAACAATCTCAAGACTAAGAAACAATCTCAAGAATAAGACAAAATCTCAAGACCAAAACACAATCTCAAGATAAAACACAATCTCAAGATAAAACACAATCTCAAGAATAAGACGCAATCTCAAGAATAAGACACAATCTCAAGACTAAGACACAATCTCAAGACTAAGACACAATCTCAAGACTAAGACACGATCTCAAGACTAAAACACAATCTCAAGATTAAGACACAATCTCAAAACTAAAACACAATCTCAAGATAAGACACAATCTCAAGACAAAAACAATCTCAAGACTAAGAAACAATCTCAAGAATAAGACAAAATCTCAAGACCAAGACACAATCTCAAGATTAAGACACGATCTCAAGACTAAAACACAATCTCAAGATTAAGACACAATCTCAAGACCAAAACACAATCTCAAGATAAAACACAATCTCAAGATAAAACACAATCTCAAGAATAAGACGCAATCTCAAGAATAAGACACAATCTCAAGACTAAGACACAATCTCAAGACTAAGACACAATCTCAAGACTAAGACACGATCTCAAGACTAAAACACAATCTCAAGATTAAGACACAATCTCAAAACTAAAACACAATCTCAAGATAAGACACAATCTCAAGACAAAAACAATCTCAAGACTAAGAAACAATCTCAAGAATAAGACAAAATCTCAAGACCAAGACACAATCTCAAGACTAAGACACGATCTCAAGACTAAAACACAATCTCAAGATTAAGACACAATCTCAAGACTAAAACACAATCTCAAGACTAAGACACAATCTCAAGACTAAGACACAATCTCAAGACTAAGACACAATCTCAAGACTAAGACACAATCTCAAGACTAAGACACAATCTCAAGACTAAGGCACAATCTCAAGACTAAGATACAATCTCAAGAATGAGACACAATCTCAAGATAAGACACAATCTCAAGACTAAAACACAATCTCAAGACTAAGACACAATCTCAAGAATAAGACAAAATCTCAAGATCAAGACGCAATCTCAAGATAAAACACAGTCTCAAGACTAAGACACAATCTCAAGATAAAACACAATCTCAAGATAATACACAATCTCAAAATTAAGACACAATCTCAAGATAAGACACAATCTCAAGATAAGACACAATCTCAAGACTAAAACACAATATCAAGACTAAGACACAATCTCAAGAATAAGACAAAATCTCAAGACCAAGACGCAATCTCAAGATAAAACACAATCTCAAGAGAAAACACAATCTCAAAATAAGACACAATCTCAAGATAAGACACAATCTCAAGATAAAACACAATCTCAAGAATAAGAAACAATCTCAAGATTAAGACACAATCTCAAGATAAGACACAATCTCAAGACTAAAACAATCTCAAGACTAAGAAACAATCTCAAGAATAAGACAAAATCTCAAGACCAAAACACAATCTCAAGATAAAACACAATCTCAAGATAAAACACAATCTCAAGAATAAGACGCAATCTCAAGAATAAGACACAATCTCAAGACTAAGACACAATCTCAAGACTAAGACACAATCTCAAGACTAAGACACGATCTCAAGACTAAAACACAATCTCAAGATTAAGACACAATCTCAAAACTAAAACACAATCTCAAGATAAGACACAATCTCAAGACAAAAACAATCTCAAGACTAAGAAACAATCTCAAGAATAAGACAAAATCTCAAGACCAAGACACAATCTCAAGATTAAGACACGATCTCAAGACTAAAACACAATCTCAAGATTAAGACACAATCTCAAGACCAAAACACAATCTCAAGATAAAACACAATCTCAAGATAAAACACAATCTCAAGAATAAGACGCAATCTCAAGAATAAGACACAATCTCAAGACTAAGACACAATCTCAAGACTAAGACACAATCTCAAGACTAAGACACGATCTCAAGACTAAAACACAATCTCAAGATTAAGACACAATCTCAAAACTAAAACACAATCTCAAGATAAGACACAATCTCAAGACAAAAACAATCTCAAGACTAAGAAACAATCTCAAGAATAAGACAAAATCTCAAGACCAAGACACAATCTCAAGACTAAGACACGATCTCAAGACTAAAACACAATCTCAAGATTAAGACACAATCTCAAGACTAAAACACAATCTCAAGACTAAGACACAATCTCAAGACTAAGACACAATCTCAAGACTAAGACACAATCTCAAGACTAAGGCACAATCTCAAGATAAGACACAATCTCAAGAATAAGATACAATCTCAAGAATAATACACAATCTCAAGAATAAGACACAATCTCAAGATAAAACACAGTCTCAAGACTAAGACACAATCTCACGATAAAACACAATCTCAAGATAATACACAATTTCAAGATAAAACACAATCTCAAGACTAAAACACAATCTCAAGACTAAGACACAATCTCAAGAATAAGACAAAATCTCAAGACCAAGACGCAATCTCAAGATAAAACACAATCTCAAGAATAAGACAAAATCTCAAGACCAAGACGCAATCTCAAGACTAAGACACAGTCCAGAAATCATGGGAAGATTAAGACGTCATCACTAGACAGAGATTAGGTTAGAATAAAGGTGTTTTCCCATAAACAACATTCATCCCTTATCCTACAGGACGGGTGATAGAGATCTGATGGCTGGAAGAGCGAGCGCTGGGACCCCAGTGATCACTAGAACGTAGGTCTATGTTTCCCCTGTGTAAATGGAGTGTCAGTGCACATGCGTGACCACCGCCCCACTCACTGTCTACCGGACGGAGACCTCCGAGTTGCTCCATTGCCAGTCCTACCCTTAGTATAGCCGGGAAGGCGTACTCTGCAGTGAGAGGACAGGGAGCAGGGCTATGTCTCCATTTGGAAAGTCCGTACTGGACTTGGGAGACAGTTTTAGCTTCGTCCATTTTCTGGGCAGTGAATGGGGCAGTGGTCACTCCTGTGAACTATCGCTCCATTCACACAGGGGACTCGGGGACCTGCGTTCCTGTAGACGCTGGGGTCCTAGCGGTCGCACCTCCAGCCATCAGACATCACACCATTTTGTTTGTGGGAAAACACCTTTTAGATTTGGAGGGTTCATTCTTTTAGATTGTAAGCTCCTAGGAGCAGGGCTTAAGATTTGGTGGAACCCTTAGGAAATGGCGGGATCCTCTCTTTAGCGTTAGGCGTCCTGGTAATAATTGATTGTGAACTGTCGGAGAGGATTCCTTTCGTTACATTGTAATGTAGACGTGTCACATTGTATTGTATGATATAACCAGACTCTGCTTTATGTCCAGATGCAGTAGGCAGACGATCGATCTGATCCAGGGTGATCTCCGATCGCCACATATGGGGTCAGGAAGGAATTATTTTCCCCCTTAGAGACAGATCTCCGGGGGTTTTCTTCGCCTTCCTCTGGATCACTGGGTTGTGGCTCTTACCTCAGGACCTTACAATGAGAATTGTCCTTTGTGACAATCGCTGGACGGTCAGATTGACGGTCACCCGGAGTTTACACTCCCCAGGTCCTGAATTAAGAGCCACAACTCTCATCATTTAATAAAATAGAGAAAGTCATTCTTTTTATGACACTTCTGCTTATTGCTAAAAACCATCGTCTCTTGTGTCGTTATTCTGCGGGATTCTTCCATAACACGGGTGTAATATAATAGAGGAGGGGGCAGATTTATGTAGACCAGCGTGTCATAGACCAGTCTGAAACACAAGTGTCTCGGAGTAAAGCACGGCCACGTTTCTAGAAGGTCCAGGTCTCTGAATAAATTTTGCACTTTTTGGTCTGTCTCAGAGTCAGGACAGAAAGCGAAGATTTACTCTACAATCTGCAGTATGTTCTGTGGTGAGAATTAGTAAATCTGTCAGACCTATGGCGGCCCCGGCCCTTTACAATTAACCCCGTCTAATGTTCAAAAGTAGTGAGAGACCAGAAAAGCTGCAGATTTTATCACAAATAGGGCGCGCCAACATTGCATCATCTCTACACCAGAAAGCGGACGTCATTCCACTGATAAATTCCCCAGGATCATTGGTAACCCCCATATTATAGGAACATCTGGATCAGAACCCGGCCAGTCCTCACCCCAACATACACCACGTCCTGCAGTTTACAGTATTCAGCCAAGGATTGCCACCTTTTTACCATAAAATACCGACCAGGGTAAATACGGGCGGTGGTTTTCAGGGGAGGCTTAACACAGAGTTTGATTTGAAGGCGGGAGCCCGAAGAAGAGCCACAGGGGCCAGGTTTGAGCAAAACATTTTTCAGCAAAAAACTTCTAATAAGTGTAACGTCCGCGGCCGCGGCTCATCGGTCCTACTTAACCCCCCCCCCAACGGCCGCGACCACAGACTACCTAGTGCTGACCGACACTGCCGCTGGTGGTCCCTTAGTGGTATCCTGTTCCCAGTGTTCCCGTGTGCTGCTACCTGTATCCTGTGTCGCGTGCTGTATTTGTCCCTGTGCCGTGTCTAGTGTTGGAGTCGTGTTGTGCCGTCTGTTACCCCTGCTGGCGCTCACCACGTCTGGTGTCGTCTGCCACGCCTGGTACCTCCTGCCGTATTGGTTTCAGGAAGGACTTTCTCCCTAACAGTAAGATTGACTTTTGCCTCATGGAGGTTTTGCCTTCCTCTGGATCAACATTGAGGAATGGATGGACGAATGTTGTTATTTTACCCTACAAACTACATGACTTAAAGGGAATGTGTTGCCAGCAAAACATGTTTTTTTTTTTTAAATTAAACAATTAGTGTGTAGGTGATTAAACATTGTTCAAATTTTTTTTATTTTTTTCACGAGTCAGGAAATATTATAAATTAGATTCTAATTTATAATATTTCCCAGCACTGGTCACTAGATGGAGCTATTCCCAAAATTGCAGCATTGCATGTGGTAAAGCAACCACATTGCTTTTTGCTGCAAAATTGGGAAAAAAGCCCTCGCTCTAGTGAGTTCTCAGAATACCCCCTCCTTTATCCTGGCTAGTGCCGGGAGAAACGAGGGGATTGAACGGTCAAACCTCCTACACTGTGTGTCGCCATTTTTTGAGCTAACACACAGTGTAGTAGGTTTACATACAGTAGTAAACACACACAAACACGAACATACATAACTTACCTGCTCCTGCCGCCGCGGCTCCCTCCGGTCCATCCGCTCCGTCTGCTGCCGCTGCTCCATGTGCACAAGTCCGGAAGCCGCGACCGGAAGTAGTAATCTTACTGTCCGGCCGCGACTTCCGGTCCATAGGAAAATGGCGCCGGACGGCGCGCATTTCAAATTGAACTGTGTGGGAGCGGCGCATGCGCCGTTCACACAGACGGCGTACACCATAGAGACTGTGAACGGGCCCCGTTCGCAGTCCCTATGGGACTGTGGCTGCTGTATTCCATGTCTGTATGTGTCGTTAATCGACACATACAGAAATGGAAAAAAAAATGGCAGCCCCCATAGGGAAGAAAAAGTGTAAAAATAAGAAAAAGTAAAACAAAAAAACACACAAATAACTATAAACGTTTTTAATAAAACACTAACATCTTTAACATATAAAAAAAAAAATTGTGATGACACTGTTCCTTTAAGGTATGTTTGATGCCTTTGCTATCTATGACCTCCCACCACCAGTAACCAATAAGGGACCACAACTTGAAATTGGTGTAAAGGCCACAGCAGCTATTTATTAAATACACAACTTTATGCAATAAAATAGCAGAACACATAACACATCATAAACACTCCATAATGATCATCCTGCTCTATTCCTCAAACATTCTCCAGTTACAGGATCCAGGAAGGCACTTCAGCCATTATATTTAACTCCATCCTTTCCTTGTCAGGTCTGGAACTTATTGCTCTACAGCCGTTCTGCACCTGACCCGCGGGAACCAACCATCTCCAAGACCTCTCCTTTCCTGGGGACCCTGCCCATCAGGAATGTATGAAACCAGCTGGGTAACCACTCCCCAGCCCCTCCAATACTATCCAGGGTTAAACGCCCCGAGTTCTTTCCCAACAATCTTCTATATTGTTCTCCTTCTTCCCATTACGTGCCTTGAAAGACCCCTCCTCCTGCCGCCACGACATTCATGTGTGACCCCTTACACATGTACGTCCCTCCACAGCCGCAGGGCATTTTCCAAGCCGTTCGTAATGCCCAGGGTCCACATGACGCACCACCACACCACCATTGCGAGCCACAAATTTTCCAACAACTTTATTAACCTTTGCCCTTGCCCAATTCAAACTCTGCACCGAACGAACCTGCCGCCAAACCCTGCGAGCAACGATATCCGACCAAATAATAATCAAGCCCGGAAATGATGACCATAAGCGCAAAAGATCAAATTTGACGTCCCCCATCAGATCCCTGGACGACCTTATCCCTAAATCATTTCCTCCAAGGTGCACGACCAGAATATCAGGCTCCCTGTCCAACCCTGCGTAGAACTGGAGCTCCGGTAACAATCTGCACCACAGCATGCCCCTCAGACCCAACCATCTGACCTGAACCTCGGACTGGTCCAAGCCCAACTGCCGTCCAGCCGGACGAACATCAGCCCGTACACCTCAGTGCATGTATGAGTGCCCCATGATCCAGACCAAACAGGGGTCCGCACCGAGAACAAAACAAAACAACAGTAAGGTAATAACTCAATCCCCCACTTACAACATAACTCACCCCACTGCCTCAAAGCAAATGAGGCCGCACATAAATTCTATATCTGTCTGACTCCCACCTACCTATCTTCTTGACCATCGCTGGGGATAGACCCCACCTAACTGCTTCAGTAGCCGCGCCAATCCTAAACGAGTGAGAGCTAAACCTGCTCCTCCCAGGCCAGACAACAGGAGAAATTTTTTGAAAAACTGCGCAAACTGAAATTTTGACAAAGACCGACTATGTGCATGAACCAACAAGGATGCCGGCCCCTCAGGCCTCACCGCAACAAACTCCTGAAAACAGTGAATCGGGCGCACCCGCGACCCTGGTAACTCATACAAGCGCACCAAAAAACCTTTCCCCACTTGGTCTGTCTTTGATCTCCGTAGTAAGCATGACATGCAGGACCCATCCCACTCAACATCCGCGTACAATAAGCCCCCAGCCACACGCTTACCTGCCGAAACCAACTCCGATATCCTGAAAGCCCCAAAGAAAGCTAAAGAAAAGGCAACGAAAACAAACGTACTCCAAACCCTGACACACAAACCGTCTGTAACAGCTCAGAAATCGCTTCCAAAAGCTCAAAGATACCGGCTTCCTATGATCCCTAAACACCGAACCCCTCCTGAAACCCTTCATTGCCTGCTTGACCAGAAAAGACCTAGTCACGTCCTCCTCCCCTCTGATTATAAACCAAAACGCTAATGCAGACAAACTCCGAGCGACCGCTGATGCCGACAAACTCCGAGTGACCGATGATGCAGACAAACTCCAAGTGACCGCTGATGCCGACAAACTCCGAGCGACCGCTGATGCCGACAAACTCCGAGCGACCGCTGATGTAGACAAACTCCGAGTGACCGCTGATGCAGACAAACTCCGAGCGACCGCTGATGCCGACAAACTCAGAGCGACCGCTGATGTAGACAAACTCCGAGCGACCGCTGATGCCGACAAACTCCGAGCGACCGCTGATCGAGACAAACTCTGAGTGACTGCTGATGTAGACAAACTCCGAGCGACCGCTGATGCAGACAAACTCCGAGCGACCGCTGATGCCGACAAACTCTGAGCGACCGCTGAGGCAGGCAAACTCAGAGCGACCGCTGATGCAGACAAACTCTGAGCGACTGCTGATGCCGACAAACTCCGAGCGACCGCTGATGCAGACCCCCTTCACTGTAAGAATTCCCTATAAAATATAACAAGCACGCCAGCCGATCCGAACACTCCACCTGCGCATCCCCCAACAAAGCCTCCCATACCTGCCATACCATACCGTACCTCTTCCACATAACCGCACTAACTGACTTCCCAATGAGCGACATTGCCATGGTCATACCAGCGTCCAAAGATGCTCCGGGCAAGCAAGGCCACGAGTCTCCCTCCCCGGTGCCAGCAGACGAAACCTGCCCCACTGGTGATGAGAAAGGGAATCAGCCACTGAATTCAGGCCCCCCAGGAATATGCACTGCCACAAAATGCGAATTCAACACCAGCCCCCGCAAAACCAAATGTCTCAATAATCGCATGACTGGCGGAGAATTTGCCATCTGTGCATTAACGGCCTGGACCACTCCCAAGTTGTCAAAACGCACTCTCCTGTCCCTTAGACAATCCCCCCACAACTCCGCAGCCACCACAATCGGGAACAGTTCCAGCAAAGCCAAATTACGGACTAAATCACATTCACGCCATGCACTGGGCCAAACCCCCGCACACCAACCCGCACACCACTGCCCCTGGAAATAAGCCCCAAAGCCACAAACACCTGACGCATCTGTAAACAGCTCCAAGTCCACACTAGACACCGGCCGATACATGAGAACAGACCGCCCATTGTAGCTCTGCAAAAACTGCCCCCACACCAACAAATCTGCTTTCAACTACCCCGAGCCAATCGCCTGCAAAACACCCGCCCCATGGGCATAATCCTACATGCAAAATTCAAACCTCCCAACAATGATTGCAAATCCCAGAACTGGATCTTCTTCCTGCGCAGCGCACTCGCCACCAACTCTCTCAACTCCAGCAACTTATCATCAGGCAAGCGACATTCCAATTTGTCAGAATCCATAATTATCCCCAGAAATTTGATGACCGTCGTAGGTCCCTCAGTTCTCTCGGGCGCCAGCGGTACCCCAAAGTCATTCGCCCCCCTTTCCATAGTATGCAGCAACCCTGCACACACATAGGTACCCGGCGGACCGATAAACAGGAAATCATCCAGATAATGCAGCGCCGATGGCACCTGCGCCTCACGCCGAACCACCCACTCCAAAAACGTGCGAAACATTTCAAAATAAGCGCAGGAAATGGAGCAGCCCATCGGGAGGCAACAATCCACGAAATACCCATCCTGCCAACAACAACCTAACAAACAAAAACTGTCCGGGTGCACCGGCAATAAGCGAAACGCGGCCTCAATGTCAGTTTTCGCTAACAGTGAGCCCTTCCCGTACTTGCATACAACAGAATGCCTGCCGGCAAGAAAAGCCCTATTCTCCAACTATAAATTGATTAAAATAACAAAATTTTTATTATGCTATTGTAGCAAAAGAGAGACTACACTAAAATTACAATTTCAAGTCCATATCTGACGATGATCAGCACAGTGCACTAAGTAGCAACTCTGTTGTATAGGGATCCAGAGTGTTAGCGGCTGCAGAACGCCACACTCGAGTTCACAGACAATAGTCAAAAGTCAGCAGGAACAAGTGGTTAAAATTTCAAAAGAGCCCCCCCGACATGTTTCGCTACAGATGTAGCGTCTTCAGGGGTATCGGGCTAATGACGGCACGCCGCAGATTTGCGATGGTTAAATACACTGTAGATTGGTAACACATGTCCATTCATTAAGGCACAGGCCAATGAGAGGGCCGTGCCTCCACCGCAGTGATGGACGGGTAGTACTGCGAATGGTAAGCCGGGAGAGAGCCACCAACGAGAGGTCGCGCATGCACGCGTGCGCACTGAGCGATACAGCAAAATCAGAGGCTGAATAGTATAGTCAGTGAGAGACAGATGTCGGCGCATGCGTGAATGATCGGGCATAGGACATAGTAGAGCCGACCGCGATTAAAAGATTAACACTGAATATCAGTGTCTTTCACATCAGCAACCGCAATATAGGAGACCCGTACTCGGAGGACATATGTAGCAAGTAGTATAATAAAAGGCAAAGAATGGCAATAAGTTAACTAGGTAGGGGGAGGGGGCGGCAGTTCCACAGCATCACCAGTAGGGGCAATGATAGGAACGACCACAGTAAAAAAACTGCGGTCGTAAATATCAAAGAAAAGCAGCAGCCGTCATAAAATATAGTCTGAATTGAGGACAAAATAAGTAAGATATTAAACTGTAAATAATAAGGAATAAAGAATGGCAAGGTGAATAGATCAAACTTGTTACTGATTTAAATATCATACCTGCGAACCCAAACGACCGCCGCATCAAAGGAAGTGTAACTAACCGCGCACAGGGCAGGATCGATGCCGTCGTTCACCGACTCCCCTTCCGGATAAAACAAGTGATGAATAAGGCAGAATTTGTTCACCTCCTTTTTAGGAACCAAACCCAACGGGGAAACCCCCAAACCAGAAACGGGAGGGGAGGAAAACGGGCCAGCCATGCGGCCCAACGCCACCTCTTTCATCAACTTATCGGTAACCAGTTCAGGCCGCGCCAAAGCAGACGACAAATTTCGAAACACCCCATCCCGTACCGCGGACGTACAAGGAATCCTAAAACCCTCAGAAAACCCCAGAAACAACAACTCTGCCACTTTTTTATTTGGATACTCCCTTAAAAATGGGAGCATCCTTCCCACCCTCACCGGCGTCGCCCCTCTTCTGCTCAGCATCTCCCTGCCTGCCCTTATGCTTCCTGAAGCATTTGGACAAACCATGGGCGCCTCCGCAGTCTGGGCCGAACTTACAATGCCCCTCATTATACTGCCAGCAACATCCTTTCCCCAAGGAAGCTGACCGACCCGTTGCTGACCCCTGCCCGCCGGCCGCATCCCGAAAGGGCTGCTGCCCCTGTTTTAGAGCCGACATCAATCGCATCGACAGACTAATTTCCTTGTGATCCCATCTCAATGAAGGGCGCACCGACTTCCGCTGACGAAACTGTTCGTCAGACCTCAACCAGGCATTACTGCCGTCTAACCTGTACGCCTCCCCCATGGAATCCGTGTAGCAAAACAGCGTCGAGCAATCCTCCGGCGCCTTTTCACCCACGACGCTAGCCAGAATAGCGAAGGCCTGCAGCCAATTCACAAACGTCCGAGGAATCAAGCGATAACGACGCCGCTCCTCCTCCTCCTTATTACTCTCATCTAGTTTCCACCGGTCCAAGTTAAACTTTTCCAGTGGCAATAGAGCAAAAATCTCCACATATTCGTCTTTCCAGATCTTCTCCCTAATCTCAGCCTTCAAATGCGCCCCAAGCGAGCCCTCAAAACACACATACACCTCACCCCTCGCAGCGTCAGCCAAACGCATATCATTCACCACTTTTTTGGATGTACCAGCCCCCGCATCAACAGCCTTATCCACCTCCACCAAAGGGCCCGCAACCTGCTCCACCTCGCTAGCAACCCCTGCCGCAGCCGCACTTCCACAAGCCTCACTAGCAGCGCCCCACACTCTCGCTGGAGACTGCCCTACATCCCCCATACCCTTAGCAAAATATTCTTGCATACCCTTAAAAAACATTTGCATATGAGCCATAGAAAACATACCTCCCACATCCCCCCACCCATCCCCGGCACCACATCAGTAGTAGACTCTCCCGGCCGTCCCAGAGGGGACTTCCCCGCCATACGCCTCCCTGCTCCAGTAGTTGGCGAACATATCCTCTTCGCCAAGCTGCCCGCCGCTTCCTGCGGGCCGGGCATGAAGTCCTCGCCTCTGTCTGATGAGCTCCTCCGGTGTCCAGAACATCGGCGCCGGAGAGGGCCATCACTTCCAGTCCCGCCGTCACTTCCGGCCTTGTCGCTGACGACAGGAAGAGGGAAGATGGCCGCGCCCCCCCTCTTGCCACCAATCCCGCCTGCCGGGATTCCTCCCAGACCCCCTAGGCCCTGAGCATGGCACTCGCTTAGGACTCGCTTAGGACTCGCTTAGGAGGAGGAGGGTCCCTGGTGGGGCTCCCACTGCGTTACCTCTGGTGAAGGCCTTTCCGGAGGGCTGGAACGCCGACTCCTTCATCCCTCCACACTCAACGCTCCTGCCGCTGAAACAGGAGGAAGAGCCCCAGAGAACAGCTGCTCCAGCCATCCAGGTCCGTGCTGCAGCGCCGCATCTCTAATCCTGGCCATCATGGACTCCAGGGAAGTATCCATGATCAGGTAAGTGAAATATATATATATTTATTTTTTTAAATACTGTACTGTAATATACAGTAAACCTTTCTTCTGTTGTCCAGCGGGAAAGAGGGCTGCCTCTATCCCACCCGGACTTATATGCAATATACTTCTCCCACCACATATAGATACATTCCTATGCCAGCCCCCTTATGCTTAACCCTTTAAATCCCTGTACACTTAGCCACACACTTAATAGCCTATACCCAAACCACCTTGTCATGCGCTCCCTCCATTACGGCTGCGCCTACATTACGTTGGGCTTACTTTACACCATGAGAAGAAAGTATCAGGAATTCGGGGCTGCAGGAAAATTTAGGACATTTTAAAACGTTCTTTTTATTCGTTTTACAGGAGAAAATTAAACATTAGAAAATGATTCATCGTATAAGAGAAAACCTGCGATAATAAAGAGAATCAGCGCGCACGCGTCAGGTGCGATACATGAAGACGGCCAGGCTCAGGCCGGATTCACATGAGCGTGTTCAGTCCTGATATACGGACTATATGCCGGCAGTATATCCCGGACCGAACACACTGCAGGGAGCCGCGCTCTTATCGTCATAGTTATCTATGGCGCGAGGAGTCTCTGCCTCGCTGCGGGAAGACTGTCCCATACACGGCCGGCTCCCTGCAATGTGTTCGGTCCGGGAAATACTGCTGGCATAAAGTCCGTATATCAGGACTGAACACGCTCGTGTGAATCCGGCCTTACAGTCAGGTCATGTTTGTATTTAACCATAAACCTGGAGGCTTCACGTATCCTGCGGTCAACATCTCACAGCCACGAAAAACAAGGGAAGAAAACGGAGAAGGTGATAGATGGCGGGACATCAAGAAGTAAGGTGCGTACATCACAAGAGCTTTGGAATAGGAGCCATGGAGTTATGCTGGTCGAAGATCTCGAGTCCAGGGGTGCGATTCAAATTTTTTACAACCGCTTCTCTGTTTTGCAGACAAATACATATTCACGGGGCGGGGCGGGGGGGGGGGGCATGCGGTGTATCGCACCATGGAATGTTATTCAAATAATCAAATTAAACTATTACAATATCCAAACACCCCCAATATTAAAGTGGATGTAATGACAGGAATAGGGAAACAGACAAGTGAGCCCTAATCTACCCGCCACTCAGTCCCTGCCTACTTGCAACGACCCGCCCTAGGCGACGGGGCACAACTGGGTGACGGTCCCTACACTCAGTAAGTGCACGACAGACAGCCAGACAGACAAGGAAACACAGAACAAAGGGAAACGGGGCAGTTGCCCACGGCAACACCGTGAGCAACAAGAGTAGTAAACGAGCCTAGTCAAACCAGGAGAGTACGAGGTGCCAAACGCAGAGCAGGAGAGTAGTGAACAAGCCGAGTCAAACCAGGAGTGTACGAGGTACCAAACGCAGAGCAGAAGAGTAGTCAGTAAGCCAGGGTCAATACGAAGCAGGGTGTAATGGCAGGAAGGAGGTGAAGGGAACAAGTGAGCCCTAATCTACCCACCGCCCTGTCCCTGCCTACTTGCAACGACCCGCCCTAGGCAACGGGGTACAACTTGGCGGCGGTCCCTACGCTGTCTAAGTGCAAGGGAGTACAAACAGGGAACACGCAAGGGAAGGGGCAGTAGCCCACGGAACGCTGCGAGGAAACGGAGCGGTGAATGAGTCAGTCAGGATCAGGATGTAGTGGAGTATACCAACGAGAGCACGGAGCAGGAAGCAAGCCAGGGGCAAAGCGAAGCAGGATAAGCGGAACTGAAGCAAGGCAGAAGCATGGCAGAAGCAGGCTGGAGCAAGGCAGCAGTGGGGCCAGGAATCCAAGAAGAATAACAAGCACTGAGGAAGAGAACACGGCAGGTATAAATGGACAGGGGGCGGAGCTAACTCCGACTGACCAGGCCACGATAGGCTCTCCCACTCCTGAGCCTGCCACCCTGGTTGGTGGGAGCAGGTGTCAGTCTAAGAGGTCTGGCCTCAGGTGTCGACTGATTAATCCCGGGAGTATACACAGACGTAGTACCTGGCAGATCCTTTACAGTACTCCCCCTTTTATGAGGGGCCACCGGACCCTTACTAAGAGGACCCGGTTTAGTGGGGAAGAGAAGGTGGAACCTCCTGATCAATACCCCAGCGTGAACATCACGAGCAGGGACCCAAGTCCTCTCCTCCGGCCCGTATCCTCTCCAATGGACCAGGTACTGGAGGGAGCCCTGGATCATCCTACTGTCCATAATCTTGGCCACCTCGAATTCCACCCCCTCAGGGGTGAGAACGGGAACAGGAGGTTTCCTCGAGGGGGACCAGGACGGGGAGCAGCGTTTAAGGAGGGAGGCATGGAAGACGTCATGTATGCGAAAGGATGGGGGCAGCTCCAGACGGAAGGATACAGGGTTGAGGACTTCAATGATCTTATAAGGTCAAATAAATCGGGGAGCAAACTTCCTGGACGGGACCTTAAGGCGCAAGTTCCTGGACGACAACCAGACCAGATCCCCGACGACAAACCGGGGGTTAGCAGAGCGTCTACTATCAGCCTGAATCTTTTGTACGCTCTGGGACGCCTCTAGGTTCTTCTGAACCTGGGCCCAGACTGTGCACAGTTCCCGATGAACGTCCTCTACCTCGGGATTATTGGAACAACCAGGAGAAACGGAGGAGAACCTTTGGTTAAACCCGAAAATTACAGAAAAACGGGGAGACCCCTGACGAGTTACTGACCCGGTTATTCAGGGAAAATTCGGCAAGGGGAAGTAATGAGACCCAATCAAATTGACAGTCAGAGATGAAACACCTTAAATATTGTTCCAGGGATTGGTTAGTCCTTTCCGTTTGGCCATTAGTTTCGGGATGGAAGGCGGAGGAGAAGGACAGATCAATCTCCAACTTTTTACAAAAAACTCTCCAAAATAAGGAAACAAATTGTACCCCTCTGTCAGAAACGATATTGACTGGGGCCCCATGGAGACGCAGAATGTGTTTAACAAACAAAGAAGCCAACGTCTTGGCGTTAGGTAGTTTCTTAAGGGGCACAAAGTGGCACATCTTGCTGAAGCGGTCTACTACCACCCACACCACCGACTTGCCCTGAGATGGAGGCAAATCGGTGATAAAATCCATGGAGATATGGGTCGAAGGTCTCTGGGGAATGGGCAAGGAACGTAGTAAGCCCGCAGGTCGGGACCTAGGGGTCTTGGACCTAGCACAAACCTCACAAGCGGCGACGTAAGCCCTAACGTCTTTAGGCAACCCAGGCCACCAATAGTTTCTGGTAATGAGGTGTTTGGTACCCAAGATGCCAGGATGACCAGATAGTGCGGAGTCATGGTTTTCCCTGAGTACCCTTAGCCGGTATTGCAGGGGGACAAACAGTTTGTCCCCAGGGAGGTTCCCGGGAGCTGAACCTTGATCAGCCGCGATGTCAGAAGCTAAATCAGAATCAGTGGCAGAAACGATTATACCAGGGGGTAAAATACAAGCAGGATCCTTCTCGGAAGGAGGATTGGCCATGAAACTACGTGACAGTGCATCAGCCTTAATATTTTTGGACCCAGCCCTATAGGTAACCAAGAAATTAAATCTGGTAAAGAATAGTGCCCAACGAGCTTGTCTAGGATTAAGCCTCCGGGCAGATTCTAGGAAAACCAGATTCTTGTGGTCAGTAAGGACCGTTACCTGGTGTCTGGCCCCCTCCAGGAAGTGACGCCACTCTTCAAAAGCCCATTTAATGGCTAAAAGTTCGCGGTTGCCAATATCATAGTTACTCTCCGTGGGCGAAAACTTCCTAGAGAAGTAAGCACAGGGGCAGAGATGCGTGAGGGAGCTGGTACCCTGGGACAAGACGGCCCCCACTCTCACCTCTGATGCGTCAACCTCCACAATAAATGGCTCCCTTTGGTTGGGCTGAACCAGCACGGGGGCCGAGATAAAGCACTTCTTGAGGGTCTCAAAAGCCTGGACGGCCTCAGGGGGCTAATGGAGGACATCAGCACCCTTGCGAGTAAGGTCCGTAAGAGGCTTAGCAACGACCGAGAAGTTGGCAATAAATCTCCTGTAATAGTTAGCGAACCCCAAAAAACACTGTAGCGCCTTCCGGGAGGCAGGTTGGACCCATTCCGCCACAGCCTGAACCTTGGCAGGGTCCATGCGGAATTCATGAGGAGTGAGGATTTGACCTAAAAATAGTATCTCCTGTACCCCAAACACACATTTTTCGGTCTTGGCAAACAGATTATTTTCCCGGAGGACCTGGAGGACCTTCCTGACATGCTCCACGTGGGAGGACCAGTCCTTGGAAAACACCAGTATGTCATCAAGGTTCACTACAAGAAAATTAGCCAGGTAATCTCTCAGAATTTCATTAATAAAATTCTGGAAGACGGCAGGGGCATTACACAACCCAAAGGGCATGACCAGGTATTCGAAATGACCTTCGGGTGTGTTGAACGCAGTTTTCCACTCATCCCCCTCTTTGATGCGGATAAGGTTATATGCCCCCCGTAGATCGAACTTAGAAAACCATTGGGCCCCCTGAACCTGATTAAAAAGATCCGGAATCAAAGCGAGGGGATACTGGTTCCTTACGGTGACCTTATTCAGGTTCCGATAATCAATGCATGGCCTAAGACCACCATCTTTCTTCCCCACGAAGAAGAAGCCAGCACCTACAGGAGAAGTCGAGGGGCGAATGAAACCCTTGGCCAGGCATTCTTGGATATACTCCCTCATAGCTTCAAGTTCAGGACATGAAAGATTAAATATCCTACCCTTAGGAAGCTTGGCACCAGGCACCAAATCGATGGCGCAATCGTAATCTCTATGAGGGGGCAACACCTCGGAGGCCTCCTTAGAAAACACATCAGCGAAGTCCTGAACAAACTCAGGAAGCGTGTTTACCTCCTCCCGGGGAGAAATAGAGTTAACCGAAAGACATGACATCAGGCATTCACTACCCCATTTGGTGAGATCCCCAGTATTCCAGTCAAACGTGGGATTATGCAGCTGCAACCAGGGAAGACCTAATACCAGATCGGACGATAATCCCTGCATCACCATTACAGAGCACTGCTCCAAATGCATGGAGCCAACAAGGAGTTCAAAAACAGGAGTATGCTGAGTAAAATAACCATTAGCAAGAGGAGTGGAGTCGATACCCACTACCGGGATAGGATAAGGCAAATCAATAAAAGGCATTTTTAGAGACATAGCAAATTCCACAGACATGATATTAGCAGATGAGCCCGAATCCATGAAGGCACTGCCAGTGGCAGACCGGCCAGCAAACGAGACCTGAAAGGGAAGCAAAATTTTATTGCGTTTCATATTAACGGGAAATACCTGTGCGCCCAAGTGACCCCCCCGATGATCACTTAGGCGCGGAAGTTTTCCGGCTGTTTATTCTTGCGCCTGGAACAGGTGTTCAGTAGATGCTTGTCGTCCCCACAATAGAAGCAGAGACCATTCTTCCTGCAAAACTCTCTACGTTGTCGAGGGGACATGGAGGCCCCGAGTTGCATAGGTACCTCCGAGTCCTCCGTGGAAGAGCGAGGAGACGGGACCTCGGGGGGAATCGCAGGGAAGTCAGAGGGGAACACATTGAAACGTTCAAGCTGACGTTCCCTGAGACGTCGGTCAAGTCGTACTGCTAGGGCCATAACCTGGTCTAGGGAGTCAGAAGAGGGGTAGCTAACCAGCAGATCCTTCAGGGCGTCAGATAATCCTAACCTAAACTGGCACCTTAGGGCCGGGTCGTTCCACCGAGAAGCTACGCACCACTTTCTAAAATCAGAACAGTATTCCTCAACAGGTCTCCTACCCTGACGTAAGGTCACCAGCTGACTCTCGGCTAAGGCAGTCCTGTCAGTCTCGTCGTAAATGAGTCCGAGGGCAGAGAAAAAACAATCAACGGAGGAAAGTTCAGGGGCGTCAGGAGCCAAGGAGAAGGCCCACTCTTGGGGCCCTTCCTGGAGTCGGGATATAATGATACCCACCCGCTGGTTCTCGGAACCTGAGGAGTGAGGTTTTAGGCGGAAATAAAGTCTGCAACTCTCCCGGAAGGAGAGAAAAGTCTTACGGTCCCCTGAGAACCGGTCAGGTAACTTGAGGTCGGGTTCTAGAGGTGAGGTGAGGGGTACTACTAAGGCAGCGTCACCCTGGTTGACCCTCTGAGCCAGGGCCTGGACCTGTAGGGAGAGGCCCTGCATCTGCTGGGTCAGGGTCTCAAGGGGGTCCATGATAGCGTCAGCGTAGGAGAAATGGTAGACTAGGTATGGGCTTGTTATTATGTAATGGCAGGAAGGAGGTGAAGGGAACAAGTGAGCCCTAATCTACCCACCGCCCTGTCCCTGCCTACTTGCAACGACCCGCCCTAGGCGACGGGGTACAACTTGGCGGCGGTCCCTACGCTGTCTAAGTGCAAGGGAGTACAAACAGGGAACACGCAAGGGAATACAGTAGCCCACGGAACGCCGCGAGGAAACGGAGCGGTGAATGAGCCAGTCAGGATCAGGATGTAGTGGAGTATACCAACGAGAGCACGGAGCAGGAAGCAAGCCAGGGGCAAAGCGAAGCAGGATAAGCGGAACTGAAGCAAGGCAGAAGCACGGCAGAAGCAGGCTGGAGCAAGGCAGCAGTGGGGCCAGGAATCCAAGAAGAATAACAAGCACTGAGGAAGAGAACACGGCAGGTATAAATGGACAGGGGGCGGAGCTAACACCGATTGACCAGGCCGCGATAGGCTCTCCCACTCCTGAGCCTGCCACCCTGGTTGGTGGGAGCAGGTGTCAGTCTAAGAGGTCTGGCCTCAGGTGTCGACTGATTAATCCCGGGAGTATACATAGACGTAGTACCTGGCAGATCCTTTACACAGGGACAAGTAGTTCAAGAAGCTGCAGCAGGGCCAGGAAACCAACAGAGAAGAATCACAAGCAAGGAGGAACAGGAAAGGCAGGTATAAATAGACAGAGGGCGGGAGCTAGCTCCGTCTGGCCAGGCTGTGATAGGCTCTCCCACTCCTAAGCCTGCCATCCTGAGTTGTGGAAGATGGAGTCAGTCTCACAGACATAGAAGCAGGTGCAGACTGATTACCTATGGGCGTGGATACAGAAGCTGTGCCTTGCAGATCCTTAACAGTGGATTCTAAATAAAGAAATTCCCTGTTCAGAATGTTTAACTGGATTTCCACAGTATGTATATATCTACATAAGAGTATATACCTACCTACCCGCACTCTTTATATTAAACACAGCCATTACGTATAGACCTATATGCACACATTTAATATCCTAAGCGTGTTCATTTAGTGACACTGTGCACTGTGAGGAGGGTGGAGAATTGTGCGGCGTGCGCAGTAAGCAGCGACAAATCTCCCAGCTAATGCACAGATCCGGTGACAGAACCAAGCTCACAACCTATATACAGCACCAGAATCAAGCTCATATATATATATATATATATATATATATATATATATATACAGCCCCAGAACAAAGCTTATACATAAATACAACTCCAGAACAAAGCACATACATATATGCAGCACCAGTACCAAGCTCATAACCTATATTCAGCACCAGAACAAAGCTGAGTACATATTTACAGTACCAGAACTAAGCTCAGTATATAAATACAGCACCAGAACAAAGCTCAGTACATATATACA
The DNA here is from genome assembly GCF_050947455.1 of Rhinoderma darwinii. NCBI lineage: Eukaryota > Metazoa > Chordata > Amphibia > Anura > Rhinodermatidae > Rhinoderma > Rhinoderma darwinii. The sequence goes on along the minus strand of NC_134688.1, from coordinate 483,740,240 downwards.
GCACCAGAACAAAGCTCAGTATATATATACAGCACCAAATCCAAGCTCAACACATATATACAGCACAAGAACAAAGCTCAGTACATATATACAGCACCAGAACAAAGCTCAGTACCTATATACAGCACCAGAACAAAGCTCAGTACCTATATACAGCACCAGAACAAATCTCAGTGCATATATACAGCACCAGATCCAAGCTCAGTGTCATGGTTGTGGGGTATGTGAAACACTAGACTGGTCTGCTGTGGCAGAGAAGCAGCTAGCCAAATAATTAGCAATAGCAATAACAGTCACAGTGCAGGAGTACCTGGAGGGCTATGCAGGCAGATGCTTTGGACTAACAGATGACACCCGACGTGAAAGCTGGCCTCAGACGTGGTAGATGACTAAAGAAGTGGCAGATGATCTCAGATGTGACAGATGACCACGGACGTGTCAGATGAGGCAACACAACCCCAGCAACAAATTTAGTCACAGGAACACATGTAACAACAGGATACAGGAACACTGGGAGCAGGATACAACTTAGGAACCATTTGCTTGACGAACATGGGTAGACACAACAACACTCAGGCATGGAGAGAAAGGGCAGAGCCCTTTTTAAAGTCCAAGGTGTTAACTGGATTGGTGGGACACTTTTACTAGGTGTGCGCGCTAGCCCCTTAAGTCCACGAGGGAGCGCACGCACCCTACAGGAATGAGCAGCAGATAGAAGCAGTACTTGCCGCCATCCCCGAGGAGGAGGAGGAGAAAGTCTGCAAAGGGGTGAGTTAAGATAACAACCACCATGGGAAGCCGGGTAGTGGCGAACGGCGGCCAGTATTACTACAGTCCCCGCCCCTCTTCATATAGTAGGACCAGCGCTCAGGAGGAATTTTTTGATGAGGGCTGGGGCATTGATGTTCTTCTCCGGCTCCCAGGACCTCTTCTCATGATCAAACCTTCTCCAGTCTACCAGATAGAATGTCACCCTCTTGGAGTCCAGAATTTCCTTCACCTCAAATATGTCAGAAGAACCAATGGGGGCAACTGGAGACAGAGGAACTTTACTGTAGCGGTTCAGAACCACAGATTGCAGGAGGGATTTTGTAGTTTCCGAAACCCTTTTCAGTGCATTCTCCCATTCATGTTTTTCAATACATTCACAATTTTTCCAGATTTTTTAAAGCTCTTATAACCCCCGATATATCTTAGAAGCTACTTTCTTGAACACTTCAGAATTCGTCCGGCTGCTTCTGTCTTCAGTCAAATCATCATCAATAAACACTAGTGAACAAGTGCCAGGCAGCGATGCATGCCCATGCCATCACACTGCACCCACCATGCCATCACACTGCCCCACCATGCCATCACACTGCACCCACCATGCCATCACACTGCACCCACTATGCCATCACACTGCTCCCACCATGCCATCACACTGCACCCACCATGCCATCAGACTGCCTCCACCATGCCATCACACTGCCCCCACCATGCCATCACACTGCCCCCACCATGCCATCACACTGCCTCCACCATGCCATCACACTGCCTCCACCATGCCATCACACTACACCCCCAACATGCCATCACACTGCCCACACCATGCCATAACACTGCCCCTACCATGCCATCACACTGCCTCCACCATGCCATCACACTGCCCCCACCTTCCCATCACACTGCCCCCACCGTGCCATCACACTGACTCCACCGTGCCATCACACTGCCTCCACTGTGCCGTCACACTGACTCCACCGTGCCGTCACACTGCCTCCACTGTGGCATCACACTGCCTCCACCGTGCCATCATGTAATGGCTGCCGCGTCGTTCCCCGCCGTCCCCACGGCCTCTGATCTGATTGCTGCCATACCCGTTACGACGTCTTTTGCCTGTCCTGACTTCTGCCTATCCATCCGACTGCCTCTACCTGCTGCGCCAAGCGTTGCCCTGGGTTCGAAGCACCATCTCCCAGACGACACCGAGGATCCACAAACAAACCGCTGAGAACCGTTATAGGTTGAACAAGCCATGGATCCCCTTGACACAGCCCTGCCTGATACGGCAGATATGGCTCAGGAGCTTTCCAGACAACGAGTCCACCAAGATCAGCTGTTTCAGCTATTGCAGAATGTGTCCACTCGTTTGAACAAACTAGCGCCTCCGATACCACCACTACCGCAAGCTCCTGTCTACAGTCCTCGACTACATTTACCTACGCCTGCCCGCTATGAGGGAGACCCCAAGACCTGCAGGGGATTTGTTAACCAATGCACCATCCACTTTGAAGTCATGGCACATCATTTTTCCTCAGACCGGGCTAAGGTGGCCTATATCCTGTCCCTGCTCTCTGGTGAAGCGCTGGCTTGGGCATCGCCCTTGTGGGAGAGAAACGACCCCATCATGTACAACATTCAGAACTTTCTCTCCACGTTTAAAAGAGTTTTTGAAGAACCGCGTTGAGCCTCTTCTGCAGCTTCTCCTCTTCTCAAGCTCCGGCAAATAACCTCCACAGTAGGCCATAAATTTCGCACCCTGGCTACTGAACTCTAGTGGAATAATGAGGCTTTGGTATCGACCTTCTGGGAGGGTCTGGCGGGCCGAATCAAGGATGAACTTGCTGACCGAGACCTTCCACCGTCCTTGTATGACTTGATTACTCTAGCTAATCGTATAGATATACGTTTCCGTGAGAGACAACAAGAATCTGCTCGAGGCAATCGGACATCACGGTTGGCAACAACCTTCCAAAGAGGTCTCCATGCAGGTGGAGAGAACAAGACTCACGCCTGAGGAGCGCCAGAATAGACGCAAGTTGAATTTATGTTTTTATTGTGGTGGTAAAACGCACTTCCTCAGAGACTGAACAGTGAGGCCGGAAAACTCCAACGCCTAGGGCAAGTAGGAGAGGCTACCCTAGGTGGAATACCTTCCTCTCAGAAGATGACCATACTAGCGAAGTTATTCTTTGCAGGAACCACTTTCTGCGTTCAAGCCTTCCTAGATTTCAGATCCGCTTGGAATTTTCTATGCCAGTCTTTGGTAAATCGCTACCAAATCCCAGTGCTAAAACTAACCCAACCATTGTCCATTGCTTCTGTAGATGGGAGGCTTCTAGAGGAAACTATCTATCTCGTCACCGAGCCCATTCTCCTGTTAACAGGGGCGCTGCACCAGGAACGTATCTCCTTCTATGTGTTAAAGAACTCTCTGAACCCTTTGCTACTGGGTCTACCGTGGTTGCAGAAGCACTCTTCTGTTATTGACTGGTCTGGAGGTCAAATTACCCGCTGGAGTGACTTCTGTCACCAACATTGTCTACAATCTATTCGCCCACCCATGCCTCAGTCTACAGAACCTGACTCAGCAGGACTTCCTACTCCATACAAAAGGTTCTCGGATGTCTTCTGCAAACAACAAGCTGAATCGCTGCCTCCTCACAGGTCATACGAATGTGCCATAGACCTGGTCCCCAACGCCACGCATCCCAGAGGTAGAGTCTACCCACTGTCTTTGCCTGAGATGGAGGCCATGTCTCGGTATATCCAAGAGAATCTGGAGAGAGGATTCATCCTTAAGTCCTCCTCTCCTGCTGGCGCAGGGTTTTTCTTTGTGGGAAAAAAAGATGGCTCCATGCGTCCTTGTATTGATTACCGAGGATTAAATAACATCACGCTAAAGAACAAGTACCCGTTACCATTGATCTCAGAACTCTTTGACCGGCTACAGGGGGCGAAGATCTTCACCAAACTAGACCTTCGTGGAGCTTATAATCTCATCCGTATCCGCGAGGTAGACGAATGGAAAACCGCCTTCAACACTTGTGATGGGCATTTTGAATACCTCGTCATGCCCTTTGGACTTTGTAATGCTCCTGCGGTTTTCCAGGCCTTTGTTAATTACATTTTTTGAGATCTGTTGTACAGCTGTGTGGTGGTATACATGGATGACATTTTAATCTTTTCTCCCAATATTCAAACTCATCATGTGCATGTGCGCCAAGTGTTACAGTGTCTGCGAGAGAACTCTCTGTTTGCCAAATTAGAGAAATGCCTCTTCGAGAGAACCAGCCTGCCTTTCTTGGTGTATGTTATTTCCGACCAGGGTCTTCAAATGGATCAAGCCAAGCTGTCCTCAATTCTCAACTGGCCTCGCCCACAAGGACTTAAAGCTGTTCAACGCCTGCTGGGATTCACAAATTATTACCACCAATTTATTCCTCATTTCTCCTCTATGACAGCTCCTATTTCTGCACTGACCAAAAAAGGGGTTAATGCTAAAGACTGGACCACGGAGGCTGAAGCCGCATTCCAAGCCCTTAAAGTTGCCTTCTCATCTGCTTCAGTCCTACATAGGTTCCACCAAACCCTTTGTTCTGGAGGTCGATGCTTCATCTGTGGGAGTCAGAGCTATTCTTTCACAAAAAACTTGTAGAGGGGGACTGGTGGCCTGCGTTTTTTTTCTCCAAATCATTCACATCCGCTGAAAGAAATTATGGAATTGGAGATAAAAAAACTTTTAGCTATTAAATTGGCCCTGGAGGATTGGAGACATTTGCTTGAGGGTGCACGGCACCCCATCATCATTTACACAGATCATAAGAACCTCCTATACTTACAAACTGCTCAACGCCTAAACTCTCGTCAAGCTAGGTGGGCATTATTCTTCTCCAGATTCGATTTTCAGCTTCACTACAGACCTGCTGGAAAGAATACCAAGGCTGACGCTTTATCTCACTGTTTTGACCCCACAGACCAAGAGCCCAGCCCGCAGTTTATTATAGATCCTAAACGTATTGGGATTGCTGCTCCAGCTGAAGTGGTACACATTCCCCCGAGGAAAGACCTACGTACCCCCTAAACAAAGGGATTGTGTTCTGCGTTGGGGTCATGCCTCCAGGGTTTCTGGGCACCCTGGCATCAAAAAGACTCTCAATTTTATTGGCCGTCAGTACTGGTGGCTTTCCATGTCCCAAGACACTAAAGACTTAGTAAGCCCAGCGTAATGTAGGCGCAGCCGTAATGAAGGAAGCGCATGACTAGGTGTTTGGGAGTTCTAGGCTATTATGTTCTAGGTATTATGTTTTAGGCTATATTTATAGGGATTGGAGGGTTATGTGAAAGGGGCATGGGGCAAAATGTATCTATATGTGGTGGGTGGAGAATAAAGTATATAAGTCCATGCGGGGAAGAGGCAGCCCTCTTTCCCGCTGGACAACAGGAGAAAGTTTTGTCCTGTTATTATAGTTAAAAGACAAATATACAGATAAATATTTTCTACTTACCTGATGGAAGCGGCGATGGAGTCAACGATGGCCAGGATCTGGGATGCAGCGATGCAGCACGGCGTGGGATGGCTGGATGCGCTGATTGCCGGGGCTCTCCCTCCGGTTCCAGCGGCTGGAGAGGAGAGTGAGGGACGCAGCAGCGGGCGTTCCGGGCCTCAGGAGAGGCCTTCTTCTGCAGATGCACCTCGGTCTGGTCGGCGCCGAGGGAGCCCCTCCAGGGACCCTCCTCCTCCTGCTGGTCTGGAGCTACACCCTGGCGACGGTCCGCGGAGGTCTGGGAGGAATCCCATCAGGCGGGCTAGATCGGAGGTGACAGGAGGGGGGGGGCCGCGGCGGCCATCTTCCTCCCTCCTGTCTCAAACAACGACGCCGGAAGTGGAGGCGGGACCGGATGCGCGTGCAAGACCGGATGCGCGCACAAGGCCGGATGTGCGTGCGGGACCGGATGCGCGCGCATCACAGGAAGTGACGGCTTTCTCCGGCGCCGATGCTCCAGGTGCCGGAGGAGCTCTGCACACAGACGTCCGGACTGCAAGACCGACACGTAGGAAGAGGCGAGCGGCCTCTGGATGGGGAGCGAGATCGCCTCCTGCAGGAGCAGGGAGGCGTGTGACAGCGACAGCGACCGGAAGGACCCGGGCAGCTTCGGTGAGTGACGCCGGGCCCCATCCGGACGAGGGGGGGCAGCGGTCTGCAAGACAAGCGGCGACAAGAAGATTTGTGTTTGACAGCCCTGCAGAAGGACTGGATCGGCAGGGCTGTCAGGCTGAAGTCGCGCCACCAGCGGGTGGCAGGATCGTGGCTGGATATGTCGCGCCACCAGCGGGTGGCAGGATCGTGGACGGGCCGCGTTCCGCTGGGCCTAGAGCTTCCTCAACAAGAAGTGTGCGGAGCTACGGGGAGCGTGGGGTGCAGGAGCACCACTCCCCAGGATCGTCACGACCGACGCCTGGATTATCTGGAGTGATGGACGCGTCCGCTGGGAGGTCACCTCAGGGACGTACGGGTGAGTTTACCACGGATGTGGTGCCGGGGATGTGTGGGGGGGATGTGGGGGGGATGTTGTCAATGTCACAGATGCAATTGTTGTTTAGAGGGATTCAGGAGTATTTTATGAGAACTGTGCCAGGCGTAGAGCAGTCGCCAGCGAGGGTATGGGGCGCTGCTAGTGAGGCGTCTGCTAGTGCGGCAGGGAGTGCAGTTGCTAACGAGGCGATTTCTGGTGCGGCTGCGGCAGGGATTGCGGGTGTTAGTGACGTAGCGCCGGTTGTGGGTGCCGTAGTGGCGGTGGAAAAAGCGGTGGATGCGGCAGATAGTACGGTTAAGAAAGTGGTGGAGGATGTGCGTTTGGCGGATGCGGCAAAAGGCGAGGTTTATGTGTGCTTTGAGGGCCCGCTGGGGGCGCATTTGAAGGTGGAAATTAGGGAAAAGATCTGGAAAGATGAATATGTGGAGATTTTTTCTTTGCTGCCATTAGAAAAGTTTAATTTGGACCGGTGGAAACCGGACGAAAGTAAGAAGGAGGAGGAGGAGCGGCGGCGGTATCGCTTGATTCCTCGGACTTTTGCGAATTGGCTGCAGGCCTTCGCTATATTGGCTAGTGTGGTGGGTGAGAAGGCGCCGGAGAACTGTTCGGCGTTATTTTGTTATATGGATTCGGTAGGGGAGGCGTATCGTGTATACGGCGGTAACGCTTGGTTGCGGTATGACGAACAGTTTCGTCAACGGAAGTCGGTGCGCCCGTCATTGCGATGGGACCACAAAGATATCAGTTTGTTGATGCGGCTGATGTCTGCGCCAAAACAGGGTCAGCAGCCCTTTCGGGATACGGCCGGCGGTCAGGGGTCAGCAGCGGGTCGGTCAGGATCCTCAGGAAAGGGGTGTTGCTGGCAGTACAACGAGGGGCATTGCAAGTTCGGCCCAGACTGTAGATATAAACAAATTAATGACCCTTGGTAGCTGGCGGGCACAATATACATAAACGCGGAAAACGGCTGCCTGCAACAGCCAAACCCAATTTCCCAGCCACCACTAATGTATAAATAAAATGATTGTACTTCATTAGCTACGTATAGCTGGACATACCACACTTAGAATTAAAATTGTCACTAGCCGAGATCGGATGCACAAGATATCACCTGATTAAACAGGCATATGTTACATGTCAACGTAGGAATGACTCTTCCCTATTCAGTTAAATTGTAAGGCAACTAGTGGACAACAATTAGTCCGATCATCGGCAGTGTATTAAAATATTGACAGCCCCCCCAGACATGTTTCTCTACTAGGTAGCGTCCTCAGGGGTACACGGGGCTAATGGCGGCGCAAAATGAAATCGATCCTAATATAGACACCCATAATGACGCCTCCGAAGGTGTGTCGGGCCAGATGGCCTATGGCGATGGGGGAGACACAAGTGCCTCTCAGCTGCATTTGGTTGACGAATGAACAACTCGATAAGATAGCTCAATCAGAGACCTGAGGCGACGCATGCGCATGGGGGTAAAACAAAGACTTAGTACACGCAAACCAACTTAGATTGTGACTCACAGAGTGAGTCACCGGCGCATGCGCCGATGCATGAAACAATGACTTAGTGCCGGAGAGGTTCATTATGTCTATCGACATGTAACACTATGTGCTGCGGTACCTCTAAACAACACACAACTGGCATCTATCTGACAGTCCAGACGGTGTGAGTGTAACTGACTAACGAGGAGCACATAGTCCATTATGACAAACATAAATCGATTGAATGGACAGCCTAAAGGGTATATTTACCACCCGGCTGCCACATTAAACCAGGTTGATAATTCCAGATTGAAACATCCAAATAATCAGGGCACATGTGCACCAACATAAGTTACGTTCAAAGAGTGACATCCCCATGTGTCTACACACCCCAGATAATGTGGTAATTTCCCCCAAAAAAAATAAATATATATATAAGGGGGAGGGGGGGAGCAAAGGAATTGTCATTCACGACCAAAATGTATCTCAAAAATCTCCAATTGGAGATATGCCATATCTCTGAGGGTCGATACAGGATCGGTAATAATGTACATAGTGTCTGTGACAATAAGCCGCCTCCATCATGTGATCACAGCTATAATAAACGTAATACATCAATTAATCCACTCAGTGGATCAAAAATAATTCTCATATCATTTTGTTATTTTGTTATAGGTGATTCAAAAAAAGGTTCTTCACAATTATGTAGAGAAAGCAATGGCAGATAAATAATGTACAGTTGGTAAATAATTTTTATATGTACACATGTGATTCAACAGAGGTCCAATAATATGGACAAAAAACAACGAAGGATATTCGATGTTTCACTGCAGAACTAGAGAAACGCACTGAAGGTGAACCCTTCATTCAGACCTATAGGAGACATGGTATTAAGTCGGTGGATCCACCTCGCTTCCTCCTGTAGAAGTTTACGGTCCAAATTGCCCGCTCTGGGTCCCATCTTAATTTGGGCTATACCCCAAAATTTCAGCAATCTGGGGTTGCCTCCATGAAACTTTACAATGTGTCTAGAAAGAGCGGTGTCCTCGCTACAGGTCACCGCACTTATATGTCTGGACACACGTCTTCTTAATTCCTGAATGGTTTTACCCACGTACAACTTAGGGCAAGGACACTTTGCAATATACACCACCCCACTGCTCTGGCAATTTAAATATTGTTCGATTCTATACAACTTGCCATCGACGGGATTAGAAAAGGTCTTAACTGTCGGCATTAGGGGGCAGAAGGAACATCTGCCACATGGATGGAAACCCTTCAGGGGTGATCTAAGCCATGTTGAAGGAGTCTTGGGTTGTTTAGAATAATGGCTATGCACCAAGAACTCCCGTAAATTCCTGCCCCTACGGTAAGTGACACTCGGATTGGCCGTCACCGCATCTCTGAGATCAGGGTCAGCCGTCAAGATAGCCCAGTGTCTTTGTAGAATCTGGACAACCTGAGGGGAATAGGCATCAAAAGTGCCAATGCACCGAATGATTCCAGATGACTTTGATTTATTAATTTTGCTTGCTCCACTCGACAGTAGTTCTCTCCTCTCAGAAGCTCTTGCTCTAGCATATGCCCTATGTAGCCACTTTTTAGGGTAGCCTCGCGCTGTAAACTTTTTAAACAGACCGTCACATTCATTCTGAAAGGCTACCTCGCTCGAGCAATTACGTCTGGCCCTCAAATATTGGCCAATAGGTATACCCTTCTTAAGGGCAGAAGGGTGATGGCTCTGCCAATGCAGGAGGCTATTGGTCGCAGTAGCCTTACGAAAAACATCTGTTTGGACACCGCCGTCAGGATCCAGAGATATCTTGAGATCAAGAAAGTTTATGGTGTGATCATGGATCTCATACGTAAATTTCATGCCAATATCATTGGCGTTGAGCATAGACATGAAGTCACAAAAAGTGTTGACATCCCCATCCCAGAGGATGAGAATGTCATCAATATATCTCCCCCAAAAAGAAATGTGTGAAGTGAAGGAGGAGAGATTATCAGAAAAAACAATGGTGTCTTCCCACCACCCTAAAAAAAGGTTCGCATAAGTGGGTGCACAAACGGTGCCCATAGCCGTACCTTTTATTTGATGATAATATTTGTGATCAAAAATAAAATAATTGTGCATAAGTAGGAAACGTAAAAGTGACAAAATAAAATCATTGTGACGTTGAAATTGAATGCCTTTAGTGTTCAAAAAGTGTTTGATTGCAGTGAGTCCTAATTCATGCCGAATATTGGTGTAAAGTGACTCCACGTCTATGCTCGCTATCATTGTAGTGGGAGTTACATTGATCTCATGGATCCTGGTGACGGTGTCCTTAGTGTCCTTCAGATAGGAGGACAAAGAGGACACAAACGGTATTAACATTTCATTGACATAGAGACTGATACCCTGTGTCAGGCTGTCATTACCCGACACAATGGGTCTACCAGGGAGAGGAGAGGTCGCCTTATGCACTTTTGGCAACGCATAAAAGGTCGCCAAAGTGGGGGTGGAGTTATAGAGACACTTAAATTCATCACTAGTGATGAGATTCTCATCTCTAGCACCATTAAGGAGGGAATATAACTCGGTGAGATATTTGGCCGTAGGGTTCACATCTAGAGTAACATAGGTGGTATCATCATCGAGTAACCTGTGAACCATGCGGACATAGTCAGCATGGCTCATGATCACAATGTTACCCCCCTTGTCGGAGGGTTTGAGGACTAAATTGTCATCTTTGCATAAAGTGTCCAAAGCCTGTCTCTCGTCATCATTAAGGTTACCATAGGTGGTAGACTTCTTGGTTTTAAGTTTTTTAAGATCGTTAGACACCATTCTCACAAATGTGTCGATATGACTATACTGTGAGAATGGAGGTGTAAGTTTAGACTTGGGGCGTAGGGTTGAGAGTGGTCCAACTACATCCACAGCACCGAATTCGCTCTCATGGAGCAAGCTCTCAAGGTCTTTCAAGGTGTTGCGTTCTGTGCGGTCCTGAGAAGTTTTCTCAGACACATTACCCTTGAAGTACTTATGTAGGGCCAATTTTCGTGCAAAAAGGTTAATGTTGGTTTGCGTGTACTAAGTCTTTGTTTTACCCCCATGCGCATGCGTCGCCTCAGGTCTCTGATTGAGCTATCTTATCGAGTTGTTCATTCGTCAACCAAATGCAGCTGAGAGGCACTTGTGTCTCCCCCATCGCCATAGGCCATCTGGCCCGACACACCTTCGGACGCGTCATTATGGGTGTCTATATTAGGATCGATTTCATTTTGCGCCGCCATTAGCCCCGTGTACCCCTGAGGACGCTACCTAGTAGCGAAACATGTCGGGGGGGCTGTCAATATTTTAATACACTGCCGATGATCGGACTAATTGTTGTCCACTAGTTGCCTTACAATTTAACTGAATAGGGAAGAGTCATTCCTACGTTGACATGTAACATATGCCTGTTTAATCAGGTGATATCTTGTGCATCCGATCTCGTCTAGTGACAATTTTAATTCTAAGTGTGGTATGTCCAGCTATACGTAGCTAATGAAGTACAATCATTTTATTTATACATTAGTGGTGGCTGGGAAATTGGGTTTGGCTGTTGCAGGCAGCCGTTTTCCGCGAGACTGTAGATATAAGCACGAGTGCTCCGGTTGCGGAGGCGCCCATGGTTTGTCCAGATGCTTCAAGAAGCATAGGGGCAGGCAGGGAGATGCTGAGCAGAAGAGGGGCGACGCTGGTGAGGGTGGAAAGGATGCTCCCGTTTTTAAGGGGCTATCCAAATAAGAAAGTGGCGGATTTGTTATGGTTAGGTTTTTCAGAAGATTTTCGGATTCCTTGTACGTCGGCTGGACGTGATGGGGTAGTCCGTAATTTGTCGTCTGCTTTGGCGCGGCCTGATCTGGTTACGGATAAGCTGCTGAAGGAGGTGGCGTTGGGCCGCATGGCGGGTCCGTTTTCCTGCCCGCCTGTTCAGAATTTGCGTGTTTCCCCGTTAGGTTTGGTTCCAAAAAAGGAGGCGAATAAATTCCGCCTTATTCATCACTTGTCTTATCCGGAAGGCGAGTCGGTGAATGACGGCATTGATCCGGCCCTGTGCGCGGTTAGTTACACTTCCTTTGATGCGGCGGTTGTTTGGGTTCGGAAATACGGGAAGGGCTCTCTGTTAGCAAAAACTGACATTGAGGCCGCTTTTCGTTTATTGCCGGTGCATCCGGATAGTTTTTGTTTGCTGGGATGCTATTGGCAGGAGGAATATTTTGTAGATTGCTGCCTCCCGATGGGCTGCTCCATTTCATGCGCTTATTTTGAGATGTTTAGCACGTTTTTGGAGTGGGTGGTCCGTCGGGAGGCGCAGGTGCAATCTGCTCTACATTATCTGGATGATTTCCTGTTTATCGGGCCGCCGGGTACCTATGTGTGTGCAGGATTGCTACACACTATGGAGAGAGTGGCAATGGATTTTGGGGTACCTTTGGCGCCTGAAAAAACTGAGGGACCCACGACGGTCATTAAGTTTTTGGGAATCATGATTGATTCAGATAACATGGAGTGTCGCTTGCCTGATGATAAGTTGCTGGAGTTGAGAGAGTTGGTGGCGAGTGCGCTGCGCAGGAAGAAAATACAGTTGCGGGACTTGCAATCCTGGTTGGGGCATTTGAATTTTGCTTGTAGGATTATGCCCATGGGGCGGGTGTTCTGCAGGCGATTGGCTGGTGCTACCGCAGGGGTGCATTCCCCTCATCATTTCATTAGGTTGTCGGCGGAGTTGAAAGCTGACTTGTTGGTGTGGGGGGAGTTTTTGCAGACCTATAATGGGCGGTCGGTGCTCATGTATCAGCCGGTGTCTAGTGTGGACTTGGAGCTGTATACTGATGCGTCAGGTGCTTGTGGATTTGGGGCTTATTTCCAGGGGCAGTGGTGTGCGGGTTGGTGTGCGGGTTGGTGTGCGGGCTGGTGTGCAGGAGTTTGGCCTGATACATGGCATGAATGTGGTTTTGTCCGTAACTTGGCTCTGCTGGAATTGTTCCCGATTGTGGTGGCGGCGGAGTTGTGGGGGGATTGTCTGCGGGACCGGAGAGTGCGTTTCGTATGTGACAATCTGGGGGTCGTTCAGGCTGTTAATGCGCAGACAGCTAATTCTCCGCCAGTCGTGCGACTATTGCGACATTTAGTTTTGAGAGGTCTGATGTTGAATGCGCATTTTGTGGCAGTGCATATTCCTGGGGTGCTGAATTCTGTGGCTGATTCCCTTTCTCGTCAACAGTGGGACAGGTTTCGTCTGCTGGCGCCGGGGGCGGAGTCTCATGGCCTGCCGTGTCCAGAGCATCTGTGGAAGGTGGTGTGACAATGGCGATGTCGCTTGTGGAAAGGTCGGTTAGTGCGGTCACGTGGCAGAGGTACAGTGCGGTATGGCAGGTATGGGAGGCGTTGTTGGAAAATGCGCAGGCAGGTATTGCAGATCGGCAGGCGTGTTTGCTGTATTTTATAGGAAATGCGTACAGTGAAGGGGCGTCTGCAGCAACGGTCGCTCGGAGTTTGTCGGCCTTGGCTTTTTGGTTTAAGAAGAAAGGTGAGGAGGACGTGACTAAGTCCTTTCTGGTGCGGCAGGCAATGAAGGGTTTCAGGAGGGGTTCCGCAGTTAGGGATCTCAGGAAGCCGGTGTCATTTGAGCTGTTGGTAGCGATTTGTGATTTATTGAGGGAGGTTTGTGTTTCAGCATTTGAAGTGCGGCTATTTACACTGGCCTTTTCTTTGGCTTTCTTTGGGGCGTTCCGGATATCGGAGTTGGTGTCGGCCAGTAAGAGTGTGGCAGGGGGTTTATTGTTCGCGGATGTGGATTTGGATGGCTCCTGCCTTTCTTGTTTGCTTCGTAGATCTAAGACAGATCAGGAAGGGAGAGGTTTTGTGGTGCGCTTGTATGAGTTACCTGGGTCGCGGGTGTGCCCGGTCCGCTGTTTTCGGGAGTTTGTTGCGGTGAGGCCTGAGGGCCCGGCATCCTTGTTGGTTCATGCAGACGGGCTGTCTCTGTCAAAATTCCAGTTTTCACAGGTGTTCAAAAAATGTATCCTGTTGTCTGGCAGAGGTGGAGCAGGTTTTAGCTCTCATTCCTTTAGAATTGGCGCAGCTACGGAAGCAGCTCGGTGGGGTTTATCCCCGGCGATGGTTAAGAAGATCGGTAGGTGGGAGTCAGACAGATATAGGTTGTATGTGCGGCCTCATTTGCTTTGAGGCGGTGGAGATAAGATGTGTTGGAGGTGGATATGGAGTAGTTACGTTGTTGTTTTGTGTTGTTTTAGGTGCAGGTCCCTGCTTGATTTGGATCATGGGGCACTCCTACGTGCACTGGGGAGGTGTGCGTGCAGATGTTCGTCCGGCCGGACGACAGTTGGGCATGGATCACGCAGAGGTGCAGGTCAGATGGTTGGGCCTGCGGGGCATGCTGTGGTGTAGGCTGTTACCAGAGGTACAATTTTATGCAGGTTTGGACAGGGCGCCGGATATCTTAGTGGTGCACCTTGGCGGCAATGATTTGGGCATTCGGTCGTCCAGGGATTTAGTGAGGGATGTGAAGATTGACCTTTTGCGGTTGTGGTCGGCGTTCCCAGGAGTGGTGATTGTCTGGTCAGATATTGTGGCTCGCAAGGTGTGGCGGCAGGCACGTTCCGTACATAGCTTAAATAAAGCGCGAGCAAAGGTCAACAAGGTAGTTGGCAGGTTTGTGGCACGCAATGGCGGTGTTGTGGTGCGGCATAAGGAGTTAGAGGGTAGAGAGGTAGGTTTCCTCAGGGCGGATGGTGTTCATTTAAACGAGGTGGGTCTGGATATGTGGACCCTGGACATCAAGGAGGGCATGGAAAAAGCCCTGCAGTTGTGGAGGGACAATCATGTGTAAGGGGTCACACATGATTGTCGTGGCGGTAGGAGGAGGGGTCTTTGGAGGCACGTAATGGTAAGAAGGAGAAGCAACAATGGAGATTGTTGCAAGAGAACTCGGGGCGATTAACCCGGGATAGTATTGGAGGGGCTGGGGAGTGGTTACCCAGCTCATATATATTCCTGATGGGCAGGGTCCCCAGGAAGGGAGAGAGAGGTCTTGGACATGGTTGGTGCCCTCGGGTCAGGTGCAGAACGGCTGTAGGGTAAGAGGTCCAGACCTAATAAGGAAACGATGGAGTTTAATGATTGAAGTGCCTTCAAGGATCCTTTATCTGGAGTTGGGAAATAGAGCAGGATGTTATCATGGAGTTATGATGTGTTTATGGTTATGCTCTTTTTCAGAAAAAAGGTGTGTTTAATAAATGGCTGCTGTGGCCTTTACACCAAAATTCATGTGTGGTCTCTTATTGGGGTTTGGGGTGTAAGGTCGTAGATAGCGGAAGCATCAAACATACCTTAAGTCATGTTTCAGCCTGCTCCACCTGCTCTCAAAATAAAGTCTCCCCGTGCCTGACTCTCCCTGGTCGCACATTGCCATGGACTTCATCACTAATCTGCCTAGTTCTGCTGGGTGTACCGTGATCTGGGTTGTAGTCAGGGGCGTAACTAGGAAAGACTGGGCCCCATAGCAAACTTTTGACTGGGCCCCCCTCCCCTGGGTGTCATACAACCCCCCCTTGTAGATAGTGCCTTTTTAACAGCCCCCCCTGTAGATAATGCCATACAGACCCTCCTATAGATAACTCCATACAGCCCCCTTTGTGGATAGCGCCATACATCCCTCTGTAGATAACGCCATACAGACCCCCCTGTAGATAACACCATGCAACCCCCACTGTAGAGAACGCCAAACAGCCCCCCTGTAGGTAACGCTATACAGCCCCCCCTGTAGGTAAAGTGATACAGACCCCCCTGTAGGTAACGCCATACAGCCCCCATGTAGGTAACGCTATACAGCCCCCATGTAGGTAACGCCATACAGCCCCAACAGCCAGAAAAAATCTGACCTATAGTGTGTCCTACAAAAGACATGTATCCCCTATCCACAGGATAGGGGATACATGTGTGATCGCTGGGACGCCCAGCGATAAGGAGTACGGGGGACCGAAAGTCCCCCGAAGTTCTCCATGACTAACCTCTGACTTCCGGAGTCTGCGCAGATCAATAAAAATGAAAGGAGCGCTGGTCACACATGCGCACAAGCGCGACCGGCGCTCCATTCATTTCTACGGAGCTGCCGACACAGACCCCGGAAGTCCGAGGTTTCTCATGGAGAACATCAGCGGACTTTCGGTCCCCCGTTCTCCCTATTGCTGCCAGCGATCACACATGTATCCCCTATCCTGTAGATAGGGGACACATGTCTTTTGTAGGAACAACCCCTTTAATGGCAGAGCGGGGAGATACCTCCCTGCTCTGCTGTAGTGTTCAGCATAGCCATAGCGGCAGCTAGCGGAGCCTCCGGCCATGGTGGGGGCCCGTGCCGGCAGGCGACAGGGGCCCCCTCATGCCGCAGGCCCCGTAGCAGCCGCTATGGCTATGCTGAACACTACAGCAGAAAATTTCCTCAGGAATTTAGTGTCTCTGCGACAAGACGACTGGGCAAGTCTACTTCCATGGGCCGAATTTGCCTACAACAACCATACGGGGGAATCTACCCGCTCTTCTCCCTTCTTCTTGGTGTATGGCCAGCACCCAGGAATTCCCCTACCAGTCTCTGTGCCTTCTGAGGTTCCAGCTGCTAACACGGTCCACCGCGACTTTCTACGGATTTGGCAGACGGCCATGGACTCCATCCACAAAGCCGTAGCCAGGTTTAAGAGAGACACGGATAAAAGACGCAGGATACCGTCGCAGCTCCTTCCTGGGGATAAAGTCTGGCTGTCCACCCGGTACATGCGTCTGAAGACCCCTGGTTACAAGCTAGCTCCTCAGTTTCTGTGTCCCTATGAAATAACTAAACAAATTAATCCAGTAACTTTCAGACTTCGCCTTCCTCAGTCTCTGAAAATTTCGAATTCCTTCCATATTTCTCTGCTGAAACCCACTATACTCAACCGCTTTTAAAAGAAAATTCCTGTCCATCCTGCTCCTGCGGCTGATGCCGAATTTGAAATTCAAGAGATCCTGGATGTCACGATCACGGGGGAGATTATGGTACCTAGTGGACTGGAAAGATTAAGGTCCTGACGAGAAATCATGGGAGCCTGTGGAGAATGTCAACGCCCCAGCTCTCATCAAGGACTTTGAGCAAAGGTTTCCAAGCAAGCCTAAAAAGAGGGGCGTAAAGGGGGGGTACTGTAACGGCTGCCGCGCCATTCCCCGCTGTCCCCACGGCCTCTGCTCCAGTTCCGGCATCCTCCGTTACCACATGCTCATCCCGAGCTCCACTTACCCGGTCCTGGACTGTCAGAAAAGTTTTATTTTAAATTTATGTTTATGTGATGGAGACCAAAGTGTTGAATATGTTATCAAGTGTGATGGTGGTGGACAGTCTCCATTTTCTATTCTTTATATGATGTGTGTAATTTTGTGCAGCGGCCATCTTGTCTGGAGTTCCCATCTTGTCTGGAGTTCCCATCTTGTCTGGAGTTCTCATCTTGTCTGGAGTTCTCATCTTGTCTGGAGTTCTCATCTTGTCTGGAGTTCTCATTTTGTCTGGAGTTCCCATCTTGTCTGGAGTTCTCATCTTGTCTGGAGTTCCAATCTTGTCTGGAGTTTCCATCTTGTCTGGAGTTCTCATCTTGTCTGGAGTTCTCATCTTGTCTGGAGTTCTCATTTTGTCTGGAGTTCCCATCTTGTCTGGAGTTCTCATCTTGTCTGGAGTTCCCATCTTGTCTGGAGTTCTCATCTTGTCTGGAGTTCCCATCTTGTCTGGAGTTCTCATCTTGTCTGGAGTTCTCATCTTGTCTGGAGTTCCCATCTTGTCTGGAGTTCCCATCTTGTCTGGAGTTCTCATCTTGTCTGGAGTTCTCATTTTGTCTGGAGTTCTCATCTTGTCTGGAGTTCCCATCTTGTCTGGAGTTCCCATCTTGTCTGGAGTTCCCATCTTGTCTGGAGTTCCCATCTTGTCTGGAGTTCTCATCTTGTCTGGAGTTCCCATCTTGTCTGGAGTTCTCATCTTGTCTGGAGTTCTCATCTTGTCTGGAGTTCCCATCTTGTCTGGAGTTCCCATCTTGTCTGGAGTTCCCATCTTGTCTGGAGTTCCCATCTTGTCTGGAGTTCTCATCTTGTCTGGAGTTCCCATCTTGTCTGGAGTTCTCATCTTGTCTGGAGTTCTCATCTTGTTTCTTTTATAATGAATAAGAAAGTCATTGTTCCTTTAAGACAGGTTTTCATGCTATTGAGGTTACTTATCTTTGACCTTGCTTCCCATACGAAGCTTGCAGAGAAAAACACAGGGAGTGAGATGGTAGGGCGGCAAAAATACTTGTGGGAGCGCCTCCCCCATCTTACAGAAATAGTTGTGCCAAGAGAGATAAGGCCAGCTGCAAACTTAATGTGTGAAGAATTATAATGATGTATCTGTAATATATTGTGTGTCTGTAATTGGCTGAATAAGTAATACGTTTATCCCATGTATAAAAACCATGATACGCAAGATATCAGCAGACAGAGGCTGAAAGATGACTTCATCTGATGTCGCTTTGTCTCCTCATTAATGAGAATAAAAGGCCGCAATACTTCAATTTGTTCCGATGACTCCTTGAATCTCATTGATAGATTATAAATTCTTCTAACATTTGGTCCTTCGAAGCCGGGAATCCAACATCTCCTGACCCCTCGTTTTCCCGAGGACTGCTTACCGTGCACGGGGTGAGTTATTCTATGAGCTCACTAAAAGAAAGACCTCCGGCTAATTGCTGTCAAATAGAGGCCAGTCTGATGGGACGGACGGGGTGGAGTGAAGGATTCTAAAAGAACGTATAGAGAGGAATTGAGGATTCGAGTTTTCATCTGAATAAAGGTAATATAATTTTGTATATATGTGTTTTTATTATTTTTCATATTTAGATGTTATAAGGTTATGTTATAAAAAATAAAATAAAAAAGGAAACAAAAAAAAACCATAAGTGGTCCTTAGGTATTAAGACTGGGTCTTAGTTATATTAAGCACAGGTCTTAATATAAAAACCTGGGAATAACGGTTCTCGAGGTTAGAAGTCCATAGCCTGTGTGAGAAGGCTACAGGTAATAAATAACTCCGTGCAGCACGTAAAAGGTAAGGTACTTGGAGATTTGGAGGATCTCCTATAGAGTAAGGATTATAGAGTATTACGATTATTTGTTGTATAAAGTTCAATATTGTAATTAAAAGCATTGAGTGATTGAGATATGAGAACAGCTTTGTCTTTGTAAGTGTCTGAATTGCGCTGTGTAAGGTAATGATGTGTATAGGTTTATGCTTCTGTGAATGTATGATATGAAACATATATGAGACTCCTTGACTATGAAGAATGAATGTATGAGGGTTAAATACATAAAACCCTGTGTGTATAAGGGAGTCCAAGTAGGAATGGTCCTAGGTAAAATTGTTACCAGGACAAATTAGTAGAAAAATACTGTTAAAACCCCCAGAAACATTAAGTATATGACTGATCAGCATAATTGGTAAATATTGGTGAGTATGATAGAAAATATTAAGAAATTAAACTTTTTACTAATGTATTAACATGAAGAATGATGACGTGTCTTGTGGGAGAACAGAAATTATACTGATTCTATTGTGTGAGTGACCAGACAGGGAGTCACAGGAATTCCATCTGTTCAACTAACCATTGTATATAATAAATTAACCATTATCTTAACTGCATTATATGATATAGACATGTGCCAGTGGTATTGTACACTAGGTCTCTCTATCTCCTGGTGTGCATACGTCATATTGGCTATATAAACTGCTGTAATTAACGATTTGATGTCCAATCTCCATAAGAAGATTTTGGTTTCTATTATAGATTGCAGAATATGTGTAATATTGTAAAATATGTAATATTGTTATGCTAACTGTATGTTTGCTGTTTGAATGAATGGAAGTATATGGTATAATCTCTCTGTGTTTTACAGACTTACACCAGAATGTGGGTCTACGTTGTGACACTTTATTATAAACTCTGTGTGTGAAGTGGCGGGTAACCACTCCCATCCTTTAATCTGGACAGCACTCTTGCACGTCCACGTTGTGACTATTGTTGCGCTCATGGTCAGGAGTGAGTTAGCGAGTTAACAATTAAGAAAAGTAAGATAGAAGTGTATGTATGACTCGTTTTGTATACATAAGTTCTGCATCGTTTCTGTTGGGGTTATAAGTGTTTTCTACTATACTTCTATGTTGTGTTCACTTGTGATGTGGATGTATGGACTGTTCTGTCACTAACAATACAGTGACTGGGTAATAGAAGGACCTTTGAAAGGTGTGTGAATGTATAAGGCAAGTGAAGGGTTACCCCTGAACTGTCTGTCTGCCATGAGGGACGGTAAAAGTCTCTGAATCCCATAAAAGGTCCGCAGTCTAGTCTAATGCTCCGTGTTAC
Organism: Rhinoderma darwinii; assembly: GCF_050947455.1. Classification (NCBI taxonomy): domain Eukaryota; kingdom Metazoa; phylum Chordata; class Amphibia; order Anura; family Rhinodermatidae; genus Rhinoderma; species Rhinoderma darwinii. The sequence continues at coordinate 483,719,991 of NC_134688.1, read as the reverse complement.
ACTCAGTAGCAGGAGTTGGTAGGGAGTGAAGCAGCGAATGTTTGTGTACTGACTGATACTGTGATTCTTTGTATCTATAAGAGTGTTTCTCTATTGTATATTTCTACACCTCCTTACTATATGTATATCTATATATATGAGTGTTTCTCTGTTGTATATTCCTGTGCCTGTGCTTGAGTTACTAATCTCTGACTGCTATGCTATAGAAGCAGAATGTGACGTGTAGTAGTAAGGCTTAGTACAATGATATTGCCTATTAAAGGTTGTCTGACAAGGTCCATATTGTGTCCCTGTAGTTTGGGACTTCTGTAGATGAGAGTGAATTTTGGGGATATGGTAAAACCCCACTGCAGGGGACACGGTGTGTGGCATATCCAGAAGGAAGCCGTATGATCATAATGATCTAGGCACATGGTAAGAAAGTATACAAAGTGTGGACCGGGTGGAGGACTGACTGTGCTTCCAGCTCCACATTTGGGAGTACTCTAGATATTAAAGTGCTGAAAACTGTTGCTCTGTATTGTAAAAATAATGTAGAAAAGAAAATGTATTATAAATGGTTGGATTTAGTGAACACAGATATTAGAGTGATGTTCTTACAGCAATTATAACCCTGCATGCTTCACCCATGTATTGTGTGTCCCCTAACATGATTGATGATGATGATGAACTAACCACGATAAGCAGAATGCTAAAGCCTAGAACAGGGGAATATATCGAGGCAGTGAGTTACAGCAAGTAAAAGAAGGTTTGATTGATGGTTACACTAATGTAGATATTTCCAATGTGATTGGGTTTAGGTGATTATAGAAAGCCTTGAACTTGTACTAAATTGTTGGAGTTGAAGAAACAAAGCGAAAGGTAATACGAATAATAATAATAATAATAAAATGTTGCCATTATATTGATCCTGCAGGCAACGTATGTGTTAAAACTAGTCTAACAATAATAGCTGATTTCAGAGAGAAGTAGCTTCAAGAACAAGAGGTTAACAAAGACTCCTGGTGGGATAAGACCTTTTTTTTCTTAAATCCATCTAATTGATTTAAGGGAATAGCCGGATGGCTGATGATTATACTTCAAACTGTGTTCCAAATTATCTTGTTTTCCATACTTGGCTATATCGGCTTTTATTTGTTAATATGGCTTATGAATGGACGTATAAGATTGTGTAAAAGACTGTTTTGTTGTTGTTTTTATGTACCGTATCTATAGGGTTTTAGAGTTATGAATATAGCAGAAATTTTGTTTCATTACAGCATTTTGGCTCGCTGAAGCTTATAGAGCTAAAAGAAAAGGTGGGGGCTGAGGGCAGCAGCTGAATGCAGTGTATGAGCATGTTAGAAGGAAGGTAGAGAGCTGCTTCTTAATGCAGTGTATGAGCATGTTAGAAGGAAGGTAGAGAGCTGCTGCTGAATGCAGTGTATGAGCATGTTAGAAGGAAGGTAGAGAGCAGCAGCTGAATGCAGTGAATGAGCATGCTAGAAGGAAGGTAGAGAGCTGCTGCTGAATGCAGTGTATGAGCATGTTAGAAGGAAGGTAGAGAGCAGCAGCTGAATGCAGTGTATGAGCATGTTAGAAGGAAGGTAGAGAGCTGCTGCTGAATGCAGTGTATGAGCATGTTAGAAGGAAGGTAGAGAGCAGCAGCTGAATGCAGTGTATGAGCATGTTAGAAGGAAGGTAGAGAGCTGCTGCTGATTGCAGTGTATGAGCATGCTAGAAGGAAGGTAGAGAGCTGCTGCTGAATGCAGTGTATGAGCATGTTAGAAGGAAGGTAGAGAGCTGCTGCTGAATGCAGTGTATGAGCATGTTAGAAGGAAGGTAGAGAGCTGCTGCTGAATGCAGTGTAAGAGCATGTTAGAAGGAAGGTAGAGAGCAGCAGCTGAATGCAGTGTATGAGCATGTTAGAAGGAAGGTAGAGAGCAGCAGCTGAATGCAGTGTATGAGCATGTTAGAAGGAAGGTAGAGAGCTGCTGCTGAATGCAGTATGTGAGCATGTTAGAAGGAAGGTAGAGAGCTGCTGCTGAATGCAGTGTATGAGCATGTTAGAAGGAAGGTAGAGAGCAGCAGCTGAATGCAGTGTTCGAGCATGTTAGAAGGAAGGTAGAGAGCTGCTGCTGAATGCAGTGTATGAGCATGTTAGAAGGAAGGTAGAGAGCAGCAGCTGAATGCAGTGTATGAGCATGTTAGAAGGAAGGTAGAGAGCTGCTGCTGAATGCAGTGTATGAGCATGTTAGAAGGAAGGTTGAGAGCAGCAGCTGAATGCAGTGTATGAGCATGTTAGAAGGAAGGTAGAGAGCAGCAGCTGAATGCAGTGTATGAGCATGTTAGAAGGAAGGTAGAGAGCAGCAGCTGAATGCAGTGTTCGAGCATGTTAGAAGGAAGGTAGAGAGCTGCTGCTGAATGCAGTGTATGAGCATGCTAGAAGGAAGGTAGAGAGCTGCTGCTGAATGCAGTGTATGAGCATGTTAGAAGGAAGGTAGAGAGCAGCAGCTGAATGCAGTGTATGAGCATGTTAGAAGGAAGGTAGAGAGCTGCTGCTGAATGCAGTGTATGAGCATGTTAGAAGGAAGGTTGAGAGCAGCAGCTGAATGCAGTGTATGAGCATGTTAGAAGGAAGGTAGAGAGCAGCAGCTGAATGCAGTGTATGAGCATGTTAGAAGGAAGGTAGAGAGCAGCAGCTGAATGCAGTGTATGAGCATGTTAGAAGGAAGGTAGAGAGCAGCAGCTGAATGCAGTGAATGAGCATGCTAGAAGGAAGGTAGAGAGCTGCTGCTGAATGCAGTGTATGAGCATGTTAGAAGGAAGGTAGAGAGCAGCAGCTGAATGCAGTGTATGAGCATGTTAGAAGGAAGGTAGAGAGCTGCTGCTGATTGCAGTGTATGAGCATGCTAGAAGGAAGGTAGAGAGCTGCTGCTGAATGCAGTGTATGAGCATGTTAGAAGGAAGGTAGAGAGCTGCTGCTGAATGCAGTGTATGAGCATGTTAGAAGGAAGGTAGAGAGCTGCTGCTGAATGCAGTGTATGAGCATGTTAGAAGGAAGGTAGAGAGCAGCAGCTGAATGCAGTGTATGAGCATGTTAGAAGAAAGGTAGAGAGCTGCTGCTGAATGCAGTGTATGAGCATGCTAGGAGAAAGGTAGAGAGCTGCTGCTGAATGCAGTGTATGAGCATGTTAGAAGGAAGGTAGAGAGCTGCTGCTGAATGCAGTGTATGAGCATGTTAGAAGGAAGGTAGAGAGCAGCAGCTGAATGCAGTGTATGAGCATGTTAGAAGAAAGGTAGAGAGCTGCTGCTGAATGCAGTGTATGAGCATGCTAGGAGAAAGGTAGAGAGCTGCTGCTGAATGCAGTGTATGAGCATGTTAGAAGGAAGGTAGAGAGCTGCTGCTAAATGCAGTGTATGAGCATGTTAGAAGGAAGGTAGAGAGCTGCTGCTGAATGCAGTGTATGAGCATGTTAGAAGGAAGGTAGAGAGCTGCTGCTGAATGCAGTGTATGAGCATGCTAGAAGGAAGGTAGAGAGCTGCTGCTGAATGCAGTGTATGAGCATGTTAGAAGGAAGGTAGAGAGCTGCTGCTGAATGCAGTGTATGAGCATGTTAGAAGGAAGGTAGAGAGCAGCAGCTGAATGCAGTGTATGAGCATGTTAGAAGGAAGGTAGAGAGCTGCTGCTGAATGCAGTGTATGAGCATGTTAGAAGAAAGGTAGAGAGCAGCAGCTGAATGCAGTGTTCGAGCATGTTAGAAGGAAGGTAGAGAGCTGCTGCTGAATGCAGTGTATGAGCATGCTAGAAGGAAGGTAGAGAGCTGCTGCTGAATGCAGTGTATGAGCATGTTAGAAGGAAGGTAGAGAGCAGCAGATGAATGCAGTGTATGAGCGTGTTAGAAGGAAGGTAGAGAGCTGCTGCTGAATGCAGTGTATGAGCATGTTAGAAGGAAGGTAGAGAGCAGCAGCTGAATGCAGTGTATGAGCATGTTAGAAGGAAGGTAGAGAGCTGCTTCTTAATGCAGTGTATGAGCATGTTAGAAGGAAGGTAGAGAGCTGCTGCTGAATGCAGTGTATGAGCATGTTAGAAGGAAGGTAGAGAGCAGCAGCTGAATGCAGTGTATGAGCATGTTAGAAGGAAGGTAGAGAGCAGCAGCTGAATGCAGTGTATGAGCATGTTAGAAGGAAGGTAGAGAGCAGCAGCTGAATGCAGTGTATGAGCATGTTAGAAGGAAGGTAGAGAGCTGCTGCTGAATGCAGTATATGAGCATGTTAGAAGGAAGGTAGAGAGCTGCTGCTGAATGCAGTGTATGAGCATGTTAGAAGGAAGGTAGAGAGCAGCAGCTGAATGCAGTGTTCGAGCATGTTAGAAGGAAGGTAGAGAGCTGCTGCTGAATGCAGTGTATGAGCATGCTAGAAGGAAGGTAGAGAGCTGCTGCTGAATGCAGTGTATGAGCATGTTAGAAGGAAGGTAGAGAGCAGCAGCTGAATGCAGTGTATGAGCATGTTAGAAGGAAGGTAGAGAGCTGCTGCTGAATGCAGTGTATGAGCATGTTAGAAGGAAGGTTGAGAGCAGCAGCTGAATGCAGTGTATGAGCATGTTAGAAGGAAGGTAGAGAGCAGCAGCTGAATGCAGTGTATGAGCATGTTAGAAGGAAGGTAGAGAGCAGCAGCTGAATGCAGTGTATGAGCATGTTAGAAGGAAGGTAGAGAGCTGCTGCTGAATGCAGTGTATGAGCATGTTAGAAGGAAGGTTGAGAGCAGCAGCTGAATGCAGTGTATGAGCATGTTAGAAGGAAGGTAGAGAGCAGCAGCTGAATGCAGTGTATGAGCATGTTAGAAGGAAGGTAGAGAGCAGCAGCTGAATGCAGTGTATGAGCATGTTAGAAGGAAGGTAGAGAGCAGCAGCTGAATGCAGTGAATGAGCATGCTAGAAGGAAGGTAGAGAGCTGCTGCTGAATGCAGTGTATGAGCATGTTAGAAGGAAGGTAGAGAGCAGCAGCTGAATGCAGTGTATGAGCATGTTAGAAGGAAGGTAGAGAGCTGCTGCTGAATGCAGTGTATGAGCATGTTAGAAGGAAGGTAGAGAGCAGCAGCTGAATGCAGTGTATGAGCATGTTAGAAGGAAGGTAGAGAGCTGCTGCTGATTGCAGTGTATGAGCATGCTAGAAGGAAGGTAGAGAGCTGCTGCTGAATGCAGTGTATGAGCATGTTAGAAGGAAGGTAGAGAGCTGCTGCTGAATGCAGTGTATGAGCATGTTAGAAGGAAGGTAGAGAGCTGCTGCTGAATGCAGTGTATGAGCATGTTAGAAGGAAGGTAGAGAGCAGCAGCTGAATGCAGTGTATGAGCATGTTAGAAGAAAGGTAGAGAGCTGCTGCTGAATGCAGTGTATGAGCATGCTAGGAGAAAGGTAGAGAGCTGCTGCTGAATGCAGTGTATGAGCATGTTAGAAGGAAGGTAGAGAGCTGCTGCTGAATGCAGTGTATGAGCATGTTAGAAGGAAGGTAGAGAGCTGCTGCTGAATGCAGTGTATGAGCATGTTAGAAGGAAGGTAGAGAGCTGCTGCTGAATGCAGTGTATGAGCATGTTAGAAGGAAGGTAGAGAGCTGCTGCTGAATGCAGTGTATGAGCATGCTAGAAGGAAGGTAGAGAGCTGCTGCTGAATGCAGTGTATGAGCATGTTAGAAGGAAGGTAGAGAGCTGCTGCTGAATGCAGTGTATGAGCATGTTAGAAGGAAGGTAGAGAGCAGCAGCTGAATGCAGTGTATGAGCATGTTAGAAGGAAGGTAGAGAGCTGCTGCTGAATGCAGTGTATGAGCATGTTAGAAGAAAGGTAGAGAGCAGCAGCTGAATGCAGTGTTCGAGCATGTTAGAAGGAAGGTAGAGAGCTGCTGCTGAATGCAGTGTATGAGCATGCTAGAAGGAAGGTAGAGAGCTGCTGCTGAATGCAGTGTATGAGCATGTTAGAAGGAAGGTAGAGAGCAGCAGCTGAATGCAGTGTATGAGCGTGTTAGAAGGAAGGTAGAGAGCTGCTGCTGAATGCAGTGTATGAGCATGTTAGAAGGAAGGTAGAGAGCAGCAGCTGAATGCAGTGTATGAGCATGTTAGAAGGAAGGTAGAGAGCTGCTTCTTAATGCAGTGTATGAGCATGTTAGAAGGAAGGTAGAGAGCTGCTGCTGAATGCAGTGTATGAGCATGTTAGAAGGAAGGTAGAGAGCAGCAGCTGAATGCAGTGTATGAGCATGTTAGAAGGAAGGTAGAGAGCTGCTGCTGATTGCAGTGTATGAGCATGCTAGAAGGAAGGTAGAGAGCTGCTGCTGAATGCAGTGTATGAGCATGTTAGAAGGAAGGTAGAGAGCTGCTGCTGAATGCAGTGTATGAGCATGTTAGAAGGAAGGTAGAGAGCTGCTGCTGAATGCAGTGTATGAGCATGTTAGAAGGAAGGTAGAGAGCAGCAGCTGAATGCAGTGTATGAGCATGTTAGAAGAAAGGTAGAGAGCTGCTGCTGAATGCAGTGTATGAGCATGCTAGGAGAAAGGTAGAGAGCTGCTGCTGAATGCAGTGTATGAGCATGTTAGAAGGAAGGTAGAGAGCTGCTGCTGAATGCAGTGTATGAGCATGTTAGAAGGAAGGTAGAGAGCTGCTGCTGAATGCAGTGTATGAGCATGTTAGAAGGAAGGTAGAGAGCTGCTGCTGAATGCAGTGTATGAGCATGTTAGAAGGAAGGTAGAGAGCTGCTGCTGAATGCAGTGTATGAGCATGCTAGAAGGAAGGTAGAGAGCTGCTGCTGAATGCAGTGTATGAGCATGTTAGAAGGAAGGTAGAGAGCTGCTGCTGAATGCAGTGTATGAGCATGTTAGAAGGAAGGTAGAGAGCAGCAGCTGAATGCAGTGTATGAGCATGTTAGAAGGAAGGTAGAGAGCTGCTGCTGAATGCAGTGTATGAGCATGTTAGAAGAAAGGTAGAGAGCAGCAGCTGAATGCAGTGTTCGAGCATGTTAGAAGGAAGGTAGAGAGCTGCTGCTGAATGCAGTGTATGAGCATGCTAGAAGGAAGGTAGAGAGCTGCTGCTGAATGCAGTGTATGAGCATGTTAGAAGGAAGGTAGAGAGCAGCAGCTGAATGCAGTGTATGAGCGTGTTAGAAGGAAGGTAGAGAGCTGCTGCTGAATGCAGTGTATGAGCATGTTAGAAGGAAGGTAGAGAGCAGCAGCTGAATGCAGTGTATGAGCATGTTAGAAGGAAGGTAGAGAGCAGCAGCTGAATGCAGTGAATGAGCATGCTAGAAGGAAGGTAGAGAGCTGCTGCTGAATGCAGTGTATGAGCATTTTAGAAGGAAGGTAGAGAGCAGCAGCTGAATGCAGTGTATGAGCATGTTAGAAGGAAGGTAGAGAGCTGCTGCTGAATGCAGTGTATGAGCATGTTAGAAGGAATGTAGAGAGCAGCAGCTGAATGCAGTGTATGAGCATGTTAGAAGGAAGGTAGAGAGCTGCTGCTGATTGCAGTGTATGAGCATGCTAGAAGGAAGGTAGAGAGCTGCTGCTGAATGCAGTGTATGAGCATGTTAGAAGGAAGGTAGAGAGCTGCTGCTGAATGCAGTGTATGAGCATGTTAGAAGGAAGGTAGAGAGCTGCTGCTGAATGCAGTGTATGAGCATGTTAGAAGGAAGGTAGAGAGCAGCAGCTGAATGCAGTGTATGAGCATGTTAGAAGGAAGGTAGAGAGCAGCAGCTGAATGCAGTGTATGAGCATGTTAGAAGGAAGGTAGAGAGCTGCTGCTGAATGCAGTGTATGAGCATGTTAGAAGGAAGGTAGAGAGCAGCAGCTGAATGCAGTGTATGAGCATGTTAGAAGGAAGGTAGAGAGCTGCTGCTGATTGCAGTGTATGAGCATGCTAGAAGGAAGGTAGAGAGCTGCTGCTGAATGCAGTGTATGAGCATGTTAGAAGGAAGGTAGAGAGCTGCTGCTGAATGCAGTGTATGAGCATGTTAGAAGGAAGGTAGAGAGCTGCTTCTTAATGCAGTGTATGAGCATGTTAGAAGGAAGGTGGAGAGCTGCTGCTGAATGCAGTGTATGAGCATGTTAGAAGGAAGGTAGAGAGCAGCAGCTGAATGCAGTGAATGAGCATGCTAGAAGGAAGGTAGAGAGCTGCTGCTGAATGCAGTGTATGAGCATGTTAGAAGGAAGGTAGAGAGCAGCAGCTGAATGCAGTGTATGAGCATGTTAGAAGGAAGGTAGAGAGCTGCTGCTGAATGCAGTGTATGAGCATGTTAGAAGGAAGGTAGAGAGCAGCAGCTGAATGCAGTGTATGAGCATGTTAGAAGGAAGGTAGAAAGCTGCTGCTGATTGCAGTGTATGAGCATGCTAGAAGGAAGGTAGAGAGCTGCTGCTGAATGCAGTGTATGAGCATGTTAGAAGGAAGGTAGAGAGCTGCTGCTGAATGCAGTGTATGAGCATGTTAGAAGGAAGGTAGAGAGCAGCAGCTGAATGCAGTGTATGAGCATGTTAGAAGGAAGGTAGAGAGCAGCAGCTGAATGCAGTGTATGAGCATGTTAGAAGGAAGGTAGAGAGCTGCTGCTGAATGCAGTGTATGAGCATGTTAGAAGGAATGTAGAGAGCAGCAGCTGAATGCAGTGTATGAGCATGTTAGAAGGAAGGTAGAGAGCTGCTGCTGAATGCAGTGTATGAGCATGTTAGAAGGAAGGTAGAGAGCAGCAGCTGAATGCAGTGTTCGAGCATGTTAGAAGGAAGGTAGAGAGCTGCTGCTGAATGCAGTGTATGAGCATGCTAGAAGGAAGGTAGAGAGCTGCTGCTGAATGCAGTGTATGAGCATGTTAGAAGGAAGGTAGAGAGCAGCAGCTGAATGCAGTGTATGAGCATGTTAGAAGGAAGGTAGAGAGCTGCTGCTGAATGCAGTGTATGAGCATGTTAGAAGGAAGGTAGAGAGCAGCAGCTGAATGCAGTGTATGAGCATGTTAGAAGGAAGGTAGAGAGCTGCTGCTGAATGCAGTGAATGAGCATGCTAGAAGGAAGGTAGAGAGCTGCTGCTGAATGCAGTGTATGAGCATGCTAGAAGGAAGGTAGAGAGCTGCTTCTTAATGCAGTGTATGAGCATGTTAGAAGGAAGGTAGAGAGCTGCCGCTGAATGCAGTGTATGAGCATGTTAGAAGGAAGGTAGAGAGCAGCAGCTGAATGCAGTGAATGAGCATACTAGAAGGAAGGTAGAGAGCTGCTGCTGAATGCAGTGTATGAGCATGTTAGAAGGAAGGTAGAGAGCAGCAGCTGAATGCAGTGTATGAGCATGTTAGAAGGAAGGTAGAGAGCTGCTGCTGAATGCAGTGTATGAGCATGTTAGAAGGAAGGTAGAGAGAAGCAGCTGAATGCAGTGTATGAGCATGTTAGAAGGAAGGTAGAGAGCTGCTGCTGATTGCAGTGTATGAGCATGCTAGAAGGAAGGTAGAGAGCTGCTGCTGAATGCAGTGTATGAGCATGTTAGAAGGAAGGTAGAGAGCTGCTGCTGAATGCAGTGTATGAGCATGTTAGAAGGAAGGTAGAGAGCTGCTGCTGAATGCAGTGTATGAGCATGTTAGAAGGAAGGTAGAGAGCAGCAGCTGAATGCAGTGTATGAGCATGTTAGAAGGAAGGTAGAGAGCAGCAGCTGAATGCAGTGTATGAGCATGTTAGAAGGAAGGTAGAGAGCTGCTGCTGAAAGCAGTGTATGAGCATGTTAGAAGGAAGGTAGAGAGCAGCAGCTGAATGCAGTTTATGAGCATGTTAGAAGGAAGGTAGAGAGCTGCTGCTGATTGCAGTGTATGAGCATGCTAGAAGGAAGGTAGAGAGCTGCTGCTGAATGCAGTGTATGAGCATGTTAGAAGGAAGGTAGAGAGCTGCTGCTGAATGCAGTGTATGAGCATGTTAGAAGGAAGGTAGAGAGCAGCAGCTGAATGCAGTGTATGAGCATGTTAGAAGGAAGGTAGAGAGCTGCTGCTGATTGCAGTGTATGAGCATGCTAGAAGCAAGGTAGAGAGCTGCTGCTGAATGCAGTGTATGAGCATGTTAGAAGGAAGGTAGAGAGCTGCTGCTGAATGCAGTGTATGAGCATGTTAGAAGGAAGGTAGAGAGCTGCTTCTTAATGCAGTGTATGAGCATGTTAGAAGGAAGGTAGAGAGCTGCTGCTGAATGCAGTGTATGAGCATGCTAGAAGGAAGGTAGAGAGCTGCTGCTGAATGCAGTGTATGAGCATGTTAGAAGGAAGGTAGAGAGCTGCTGCTGAATGCAGTGTATGAGCATGTTAGAAGGAAGGTAGAGAGCAGCAGCTGAATGCAGTGTATGAGCATGTTAGAAGGAAGGTAGAGAGCAGCAGCTGAATGCAGTGAATGAGCATGCTAGAAGGAAGGTAGAGAGCTGCTGCTGAATGCAGTGTATGAGCATGTTAGAAGGAAGGTAGAGAGCTGCTGCTGAATGCAGTGTATGAGCATGTTAGAAGGAAGGTAGAGAGCAGCAGCTGAATGCAGTGTATGAGCATGTTAGAAGGAAGGTAGAGAGCAGCAGCTGAATGCAGTGTATGAGCATGTTAGAAGGAAGGTAGAGAGCTGCTGCTGAATGCAGTGTATGAGCATGTTAGAAGGAAGGTAGAGAGCAGCAGCTGAATGCAGTGTATGAGCATGTTAGAAGGAAGGTAGAGAGCTGCTGCTGAATGCAGTGTATGAGCATGTTAGAAGGAAGGTAGAGAGCAGCAGCTGAATGCAGTGTATGAGCATGTTAGAAGGAAGGTAGAGAGCTGCTGCTGATTGCAGTGTATGAGCATGCTAGAAGGAAGGTAGAGAGCTGCTGCTGAATGCAGTGTATGAGCATGTTAGAAGGAAGGTAGGGAGCTGCTGCTGAATGCAGTGTATGAGCATGTTAGAAGGAAGGTAGAGAGCTGCTGCTGAATGCAGTGTATGAGCATGTTAGAAGGAAGGTAGAGAGCAGCAGCTGAATGCAGTGTATGAGCATGTTAGAAGGAAGGTAGAGAGCAGCAGCTGAATGCAGTGTATGAGCATGTTAGAAGGAAGGTAGAGAGCTGCTGCTGAATGCAGTGTATGAGCATGTTAGAAGGAAGGTAGAGAGCAGCAGCTGAATGCAGTGTATGAGCATGTTAGAAGGAAGGTAGAGAGCTGCTGCTGATTGCAGTGTATGAGCATGCTAGAAGGAAGGTAGAGAGCTGCTGCTGAATGCAGTGTATGAGCATGTTAGAAGGAAGGTAGAGAGCTGCTGCTGAATGCAGTGTATGAGCATGTTAGAAGGAAGGTAGAGAGCAGCTTCTTAATGCAGTGTATGAGCATGTTCGAAGGAAGGTAGAGAGCTGCTGCTGAATGCAGTGTATGAGCATGTTAGAAGGAAGGTAGAGAGCAGCAGCTGAATGCAGTGTATGAGCATGTTAGAAGGAAGGTAGAGAGCTGCTGCTGAATGCAGTGTATGAGCATGTTAGAAGGAACGTAGAGAGCAGCAGCTGAATGCAGTGTATGAGCATGTTAGAAGGAAGGTAGAGAGCTGCTGCTGATTGCAGTGTATGAGCATGCTAGAAGGAAGGTAGAGAGCTGCTGCTGAATGCAGTGTATGAGCATGTTAGAAGGAAGGTAGAGAGCTGCTGCTGAATGCAGTGTATGAGCATGTTAGAAGGAAGGTAGAGAGCTGCTGCTGAATGCAGTGTATGAGCATGTTAGAAGGAAGGTAGAGAGCAGCAGCTGAATGCAGTGTATGAGCATGTTAGAAGGAAGGTAGAGAGCAGCAGCTGAATGCAGTGTATGAGCATGTTAGAAGGAAGGTAGAGAGCTGCTGCTGAATGCAGTGTATGAGCATGTTAGAAGGAAGGTAGAGAGCTGCTGCTGAATGCAGTGTATGAGCATGTTAGAAGGAAGGTAGAGAGCAGCAGCTGAATGCAGTGTATGAGCATGTTAGAAGGAAGGTAGAGAGCTGCTGCTGATTGCAGTGTATGAGCATGCTAGAAGGAAGGTAGAGAGCTGCTGCTGAATGCAGTGTATGAGCATGTTAGAAGGAAGGTAGAGAGCTGCTGCTGAATGCAGTGTATGAGCATGTTAGAAGGAAGGTAGAGAGCTGCTGCTGAATGCAGTGTATGAGCATGTTAGAAGGAAGGTAGAGAGCAGCAGCTGAATGCAGTGTATGAGCATGTTAGAAGGAAGGTAGAGAGCAGCAGCTGAATGCAGTGTATGAGCATGTTAGAAGGAAGGTAGAGAGCTGCTGCTGAATGCAGTGTATGAGCATGTTAGAAGGAAGGTAGAGAGCAGCAGCTGAATGCAGTGTATGAGCATGTTAGAAGGAAGGTAGAGAGCTGCTGCTGATTGCAGTGTATGAGCATGCTAGAAGGAAGGTAGAGAGCTGCTGCTGAATGCAGTGTATGAGCATGTTAGAAGGAAGGTAGAGAGCTGCTGCTGAATGCAGTGTATGAGCATGTTAGAAGGAAGGTAGAGAGCAGCTTCTTAATGCAGTGTATGAGCATGTTCGAAGGAAGGTAGAGAGCTGCTGCTGAATGCAGTGTATGAGCATGTTAGAAGGAAGGTAGAGAGCAGCAGCTGAATGCAGTGAATGAGCATGCTAGAAGGAAGGTAGAGAGCTGCTGCTGAATGCAGTGTATGAGCATGTTAGAAGGAAGGTAGAGAGCAGCAGCTGAATGCAGTGTATGAGCATGTTAGAAGGAAGGTAGAGAGCTGCTGCTGAATGCAGTGTATGAGCATGTTAGAAGGAACGTAGAGAGCAGCAGCTGAATGCAGTGTATGAGCATGTTAGAAGGAAGGTAGAGAGCTGCTGCTGATTGCAGTGTATGAGCATGCTAGAAGGAAGGTAGAGAGCTGCTGCTGAATGCAGTGTATGAGCATGTTAGAAGGAAGGTAGAGAGCTGCTGCTGAATGCAGTGTATGAGCATGTTAGAAGGAAGGTAGAGAGCTGCTGCTGAATGCAGTGTATGAGCATGTTAGAAGGAAGGTAGAGAGCAGCAGCTGAATGCAGTGTATGAGCATGTTAGAAGGAAGGTAGAGAGCAGCAGCTGAATGCAGTGTATGAGCATGTTAGAAGGAAGGTAGAGAGCTGCTGCTGAATGCAGTGTATGAGCATGTTAGAAGGAAGGTAGAGAGCAGCAGCTGAATGCAGTGTATGAGCATGTTAGAAGGAAGGTAGAGAGCTGCTGCTGAATGCAGTGTATGAGCATGTTAGAAGGAAGGTAGAGAGCAGCAGCTGAATGCAGTGTATGAGCATGTTAGAAGGAAGGTAGAGAGCTGCTGCTGAATGCAGTGTATGAGCATGTAAGAAGGAAGGTAGAGAGCAGCAGCTGAATGCAGTGTATGAGCATGTTAGAAGGAAGGTAGAGAGCAGCAGCTGAATGCAGTGAATGAGCATGCTAGAAGGAAAGTAGAGAGCTGCTGCTGAATGCAGTGTATGAGCATGTAAGAAGGAAGGTAGAGAGCAGCAGCTGAATGCAGTGTATGAGCATGTTAGAAGGAAGGTAGAGAGCAGCAGCTGAATGCCGTGAATGAGCATGCTAGAAGGAAGGTAGAGAGCAGCAGCTGAATGCAGTGTATGAGCATGTTAGAAGGAAGGTAGAGAGCTGCTGCTGATTGCAGTGTATGAGCATGCTAGAAGCAAGGTAGAGAGCTGCTGCTGAATGCAGTGTATGAGCATGTTAGAAGGAAGGTAGAGAGCTGCTGCTGAATGCAGTGTATGAGCATGTTAGAAGGAAGGTAGAGAGCAGCAGCTGAATGCAGTGTATGAGCATGTTAGAAGGAAGGTAGAGAGCTGCTGCTGAATGCAGTGTATGAGCATGTTAGAAGGAAGGTAGAGAGCAGCAGCTGAATGCAGTGTATGAGCATGTTAGAAGGAAGGTAGAGAGCTGCTGCTGAGTGCAGTGTATGAGCATGCTAGAAGGAAGGTAGAGAGCTGCTGCTGAATGCAGTGTATGAGCATGTTAGAAGGAAGGTAGAGAGCTGCTGCTGAATGCAGTGTATGAGCATGTTAGAAGGAAGGTAGAGAGCTGCTGCTGAATGCAGTGTATGAGCATGTTAGAAGGAAGGTAGAGAGCAGCAGCTGAATGCAGTGTATGAGCATGTTAGAAGGAAGGTAGAGAGCAGCAGCTGAATGCAGTGTATGAGCATGCTAGAAGGAAGGTAGAGAGCTGCTGCTGAATGCAGTGTATGAGCATGTTAGAAGGAAGGTAGAGAGCAGCAGCTGAATGCAGTGTATGAGCATGTTAGAAGGAATGTAGAGAGCTGCTGCTGAATGCAGTGTATGAGCATGTTAGAAGGAAGGTAGAGAGCAGCAGCTGAATGCAGTGAATGAGCATGCTAGAAGGAAGGTAGAGAGCTGCTGCTGAATGCAGTGTATGAGCATGTTAGAAGGAAGGTAGAGAGCAGCAGCTGAATGCAGTGTATGAGCATGTTAGAAGGAAGGTAGAGAGCTGCTGCTGAATGCAGTGTATGAGCATGTTAGAAGGAAGGTAGAGAGCTGCTGCTGAATGCAGTGTATGAGCATGTTAGAAGGAAGGTAGAGAGCAGCAGCTGAATGCAGTGTATGAGCATGTTAGAAGGAAGGTAGAGAGCTGCTGCTGAATGCAGTGTATGAGCATGTTAGAAGGAAGGTAGAGAGCTGCTGCTGAATGCAGTGTATGAGCATGTTAGAAGGAATGTAGAGAGCAGCAGCTGAATGCAGTGTATGAGCATGTTAGAAGGAAGGTAGAGAGCTGCTGCTGAATGCAGTGTATGAGCATGTTAGAAGGAAGGTAGAGAGCTGCTGCTCAATGCAGTGTATGAGCATGTTAGAAGGAAGGTAGAGAGCTGCTGCTGAATGCAGTGTATGAGCATGTTAGAAGGAAGGTAGAGAGCAGCTTCTTAATGCAGTGTATGAGCATGTTCGAAGGAAGGTAGAGAGCTGCTGCTGATTGCAGTGTATGAGCATGCTAGAAGGAAGGTAGAGAGCTGCTGCTGATTGCAGTGTATGAGCATGCTAGAAGGAAGGTAGAGAGCTGCTGCTGAATGCAGTGTATGAGCATGTTAGAAGGAAGGTAGAGAGCTGCTGCTGAATGCAGTGTATGAGCATGTTAGAAGGAAGGTAGAGAGCTGCTGCTGAATGCAGTGTATGAGCATGTTAGAAGGAAGGTAGAGAGCAGCAGCTGAATGCAGTGTATGAGCATGTTAGAAGGAAGGTAGAGAGCAGCAGCTGAATGCAGTGTATGAGCATGTTAGAAGGAAGGTAGAGAGCTGCTGCTGAATGCAGTGTATGAGCATGTTAGAAGGAAGGTAGAGAGCAGCAGCTGAATGCAGTGTATGAGCATGTTAGAAGGAAGGTAGAGAGCTGCTGCTGATTGCAGTGTATGAGCATGCTAGAAGGAAGGTAGAGAGCTGCTGCTGAATGCAGTGTATGAGCATGTTAGAAGGAAGGTAGAGAGCTGCTGCTGAATGCAGTGTATGAGCATGTTAGAAGGAAGGTAGAGAGCAGCTTCTTAATGCAGTGTATGAGCATGTTCGAAGGAAGGTAGAGAGCTGCTGCTGAATGCAGTGTATGAGCATGTTAGAAGGAAGGTAGAGAGCAGCAGCTGAATGCAGTGAATGAGCATGCTAGAAGGAAGGTAGAGAGCTGCTGCTGAATGCAGTGTATGAGCATGTTAGAAGGAAGGTAGAGAGCAGCAGCTGAATGCAGTGTATGAGCATGTTAGAAGGAAGGTAGAGAGCTGCTGCTGAATGCAGTGTATGAGCATGTTAGAAGGAACGTAGAGAGCAGCAGCTGAATGCAGTGTATGAGCATGTTAGAAGGAAGGTAGAGAGCTGCTGCTGATTGCAGTGTATGAGCATGCTAGAAGGAAGGTAGAGAGCTGCTGCTGAATGCAGTGTATGAGCATGTTAGAAGGAAGGTAGAGAGCTGCTGCTGAATGCAGTGTATGAGCATGTTAGAAGGAAGGTAGAGAGCTGCTGCTGAATGCAGTGTATGAGCATGTTAGAAGGAAGGTAGAGAGCAGCAGCTGAATGCAGTGTATGAGCATGTTAGAAGGAAGGTAGAGAGCAGCAGCTGAATGCAGTGTATGAGCATGTTAGAAGGAAGGTAGAGAGCTGCTGCTGAATGCAGTGTATGAGCATGTTAGAAGGAAGGTAGAGAGCAGCAGCTGAATGCAGTGTATGAGCATGTTAGAAGGAAGGTAGAGAGCTGCTGCTGAATGCAGTGTATGAGCATGTTAGAAGGAAGGTAGAGAGCAGCAGCTGAATGCAGTGTATGAGCATGTTAGAAGGAAGGTAGAGAGCTGCTGCTGAATGCAGTGTATGAGCATGTAAGAAGGAAGGTAGAGAGCAGCAGCTGAATGCAGTGTATGAGCATGTTAGAAGGAAGGTAGAGAGCAGCAGCTGAATGCAGTGAATGAGCATGCTAGAAGGAAAGTAGAGAGCTGCTGCTGAATGCAGTGTATGAGCATGTAAGAAGGAAGGTAGAGAGCAGCAGCTGAATGCAGTGTATGAGCATGTTAGAAGGAAGGTAGAGAGCAGCAGCTGAATGCCGTGAATGAGCATGCTAGAAGGAAGGTAGAGAGCAGCAGCTGAATGCAGTGTATGAGCATGTTAGAAGGAAGGTAGAGAGCTGCTGCTGATTGCAGTGTATGAGCATGCTAGAAGCAAGGTAGAGAGCTGCTGCTGAATGCAGTGTATGAGCATGTTAGAAGGAAGGTAGAGAGCTGCTGCTGAATGCAGTGTATGAGCATGTTAGAAGGAAGGTAGAGAGCAGCAGCTGAATGCAGTGTATGAGCATGTTAGAAGGAAGGTAGAGAGCTGCTGCTGAATGCAGTGTATGAGCATGTTAGAAGGAAGGTAGAGAGCAGCAGCTGAATGCAGTGTATGAGCATGTTAGAAGGAAGGTAGAGAGCTGCTGCTGAGTGCAGTGTATGAGCATGCTAGAAGGAAGGTAGAGAGCTGCTGCTGAATGCAGTGTATGAGCATGTTAGAAGGAAGGTAGAGAGCTGCTGCTGAATGCAGTGTATGAGCATGTTAGAAGGAAGGTAGAGAGCTGCTGCTGAATGCAGTGTATGAGCATGTTAGAAGGAAGGTAGAGAGCAGCAGCTGAATGCAGTGTATGAGCATGTTAGAAGGAAGGTAGAGAGCAGCAGCTGAATGCAGTGTATGAGCATGCTAGAAGGAAGGTAGAGAGCTGCTGCTGAATGCAGTGTATGAGCATGTTAGAAGGAAGGTAGAGAGCAGCAGCTGAATGCAGTGTATGAGCATGTTAGAAGGAATGTAGAGAGCTGCTGCTGAATGCAGTGTATGAGCATGTTAGAAGGAAGGTAGAGAGCAGCAGCTGAATGCAGTGAATGAGCATGCTAGAAGGAAGGTAGAGAGCTGCTGCTGAATGCAGTGTATGAGCATGTTAGAAGGAAGGTAGAGAGCAGCAGCTGAATGCAGTGTATGAGCATGTTAGAAGGAAGGTAGAGAGCTGCTGCTGAATGCAGTGTATGAGCATGTTAGAAGGAAGGTAGAGAGCTGCTGCTGAATGCAGTGTATGAGCATGTTAGAAGGAAGGTAGAGAGCAGCAGCTGAATGCAGTGTATGAGCATGTTAGAAGGAAGGTAGAGAGCTGCTGCTGAATGCAGTGTATGAGCATGTTAGAAGGAAGGTAGAGAGCTGCTGCTGAATGCAGTGTATGAGCATGTTAGAAGGAATGTAGAGAGCAGCAGCTGAATGCAGTGTATGAGCATGTTAGAAGGAAGGTAGAGAGCTGCTGCTGAATGCAGTGTATGAGCATGTTAGAAGGAAGGTAGAGAGCTGCTGCTCAATGCAGTGTATGAGCATGTTAGAAGGAAGGTAGAGAGCTGCTGCTGAATGCAGTGTATGAGCATGTTAGAAGGAAGGTAGAGAGCAGCTTCTTAATGCAGTGTATGAGCATGTTCGAAGGAAGGTAGAGAGCTGCTGCTGATTGCAGTGTATGAGCATGCTAGAAGGAAGGTAGAGAGCTGCTGCTGATTGCAGTGTATGAGCATGCTAGAAGGAAGGTAGAGAGCTGCTGCTGAATGCAGTGTATGAGCATGTTAGAAGGAAGGTAGAGAGCTGCTGCTGAATGCAGTGTATGAGCATGTTAGAAGGAAGGTAGAGAGCTGCTGCTGAATGCAGTGTATGAGCATGTTAGAAGGAAGGTAGAGAGCAGCAGCTGAATGCAGTGTATGAGCATGTTAGAAGGAAGGTAGAGAGCAGCAGCTGAATGCAGTGAATGAGCATGCTAGAAGGAAGGTAGAGAGCAGCAGCTGAATGCAGTGTATGAGCATGTTAGAAGGAAGGTAGAGAGCAGCAGCTGAATGCAGTGTATGAGCATGCTAGAAGGAAGGTAGAGAGCTGCTGCTGAATGCAGTGTATGAGCATGTTAGAAGGAAGGTAGAGAGCAGCAGCTGAATGCAGTGTATGAGCATGTTAGAAGGAATGTAGAGAGCTGCTGCTGAATGCAGTGTATGAGCATGTTAGAAGGAAGGTAGAGAGCAGCAGCTGAATGCAGTGAATGAGCATGCTAGAAGGAAGGTAGAGAGCTGCTGCTGAATGCAGTGTATGAGCATGTTAGAAGGAAGGTAGAGAGCTGCTGCTGAATGCAGTGTATGAGCATGTTAGAAGGAAGGTAGAGAGCTGCTGCTGAATGCAGTGTATGAGCATGTTAGAAGGAATGTAGAGAGCAGCAGCTGAATGCAGTGTATGAGCATGTTAGAAGGAAGGTAGAGAGCTGCTGCTGAATGCAGTGTATGAGCATGTTAGAAGGAAGGTAGAGAGCTGCTGCTCAATGCAGTGTATGAGCATGTTAGAAGGAAGGTAGAGAGCTGCTGCTGAATGCAGTGTATGAGCATGTTAGAAGGAAGGTAGAGAGCTGCTGCTGAATGCAGTGTATGAGCATGTTAGAAGGAAGGTAGAGAGCTGCTGCTGAATGCAGTGTATGAGCATGTTAGAAGGAAGGTAGAGAGCTGCTGCTGAATGCAGTGTATGAGCATGTTAGAAGGAAGATAGAGAGCTGCTGCTGAATGCAGTGTATGAGCATGTTAGAAGGAAGGTAGAGAGCAGCAGCTGAATGCAGTGTATGAGCATGTTAGAAGGAAGGTAGAGAGCAGCAGCTGAATGCCGTGAATGAGCATGCTAGAAGGAAGGTAGAGAGCAGCAGCTGAATGCAGTGTATGAGCATGTTAGAAGGAAGGTAGAGAGCTGCTGCTGATTGCAGTGTATGAGCATGCTAGAAGCAAGGTAGAGAGCTGCTGCTGAATGCAGTGTATGAGCATGTTAGAAGGAAGGTAGAGAGCTGCTGCTGAATGCAGTGTATGAGCATGTTAGAAGGAAGGTAGAGAGCAGCAGCTGAATGCAGTGTATGAGCATGTTAGAAGGAAGGTAGAGAGCTGCTGCTGAATGCAGTGTATGAGCATGTTAGAAGGAAGGTAGAGAGCAGCAGCTGAATGCAGTGTATGAGCATGTTAGAAGGAAGGTAGAGAGCTGCTGCTGAGTGCAGTGTATGAGCATGCTAGAAGGAAGGTAGAGAGCTGCTGCTGAATGCAGTGTATGAGCATGTTAGAAGGAAGGTAGAGAGCTGCTGCTGAATGCAGTGTATGAGCATGTTAGAAGGAAGGTAGAGAGCTGCTGCTGAATGCAGTGTATGAGCATGTTAGAAGGAAGGTAGAGAGCAGCAGCTGAATGCAGTGTATGAGCATGTTAGAAGGAAGGTAGAGAGCAGCAGCTGAATGCAGTGTATGAGCATGCTAGAAGGAAGGTAGAGAGCTGCTGCTGAATGCAGTGTATGAGCATGTTAGAAGGAAGGTAGAGAGCAGCAGCTGAATGCAGTGTATGAGCATGTTAGAAGGAATGTAGAGAGCTGCTGCTGAATGCAGTGTATGAGCATGTTAGAAGGAAGGTAGAGAGCAGCAGCTGAATGCAGTGAATGAGCATGCTAGAAGGAAGGTAGAGAGCTGCTGCTGAATGCAGTGTATGAGCATGTTAGAAGGAAGGTAGAGAGCAGCAGCTGAATGCAGTGTATGAGCATGTTAGAAGGAAGGTAGAGAGCTGCTGCTGAATGCAGTGTATGAGCATGTTAGAAGGAAGGTAGAGAGCTGCTGCTGAATGCAGTGTATGAGCATGTTAGAAGGAAGGTAGAGAGCAGCAGCTGAATGCAGTGTATGAGCATGTTAGAAGGAAGGTAGAGAGCTGCTGCTGAATGCAGTGTATGAGCATGTTAGAAGGAAGGTAGAGAGCTGCTGCTGAATGCAGTGTATGAGCATGTTAGAAGGAATGTAGAGAGCAGCAGCTGAATGCAGTGTATGAGCATGTTAGAAGGAAGGTAGAGAGCTGCTGCTGAATGCAGTGTATGAGCATGTTAGAAGGAAGGTAGAGAGCTGCTGCTCAATGCAGTGTATGAGCATGTTAGAAGGAAGGTAGAGAGCTGCTGCTGAATGCAGTGTATGAGCATGTTAGAAGGAAGGTAGAGAGCTGCTGCTGAATGCAGTGTATGAGCATGTTAGAAGGAAGGTAGAGAGCTGCTGCTGAATGCAGTGTATGAGCATGTTAGAAGGAAGGTAGAGAGCTGCTGCTGAATGCAGTGTATGAGCATGTTAGAAGGAAGATAGAGAGCTGCTGCTGAATGCAGTGTATGAGCATGTTAGAAGGAAGGTAGAGAGCTGCTGCTGAATGCAGTGTATGAGCATGTTAGAAGGAAGGTAGAGAGCTGCTGCTGAATGCAGTGTATGAGCATGTTAGAAGGAAGGTAGAGAGCTGCTGCTGCTCTCTGTTGAAATATTTAACAAGCATGGTCTGCATAAATGATAGATTGATAAGTTATCAGGTAATAAACTGATAACTCCCATTGTATCTCCCTATAATATTCGGTTTTTCTCCTTTAGACAAACAGTATTCCTGGATGGTGTTTCCTCAGGGTGCAGCACATTCCCCTGATATTGTCATCTGTGCAATGAAGGAGCGGTTGGTTAGGTGGTCCCCCAAACACCACTTATCTATTGCAATATGTTGATAATTTTCTTTTGTGTTGTATCTCTGTTGACATATGTGCTCAGGAAACGGTCTCATTATTGTTGTAATTTTCCTATATAGGTTTACTGCCATCCAAAACCACCCAGTCCCACACAACCATCACTATGCTTATGGTTGTAGGGAACGGAGGGGAAGGGGGGATGTCAGATCCTTAATGTACGAACTTGAAAATGATAATGTCTTGTTTGATATGGAACATGAGCCTGATTGTCACAGTTTAATGCAACTTGACGCCCAAGGGTTACCGGGTGTCACTGATGTACCTTTGACTAACTATGATATTCAGTATTTTGTAGACGGATCCGGATACTGGAATAAGCAGACGGGACATTTCACCACCGGGTATGCAGTAGTCCAGGAAGGTAAGACAGTGCTGCAAAAGTCACTGCCCTCCAGCAGCTCTGCCCAAGAGGCAGAACTCATGGCACTCACAGAAGCAGGTAAGTTGGGCACAGGTAAAAGGGTGAACGTTTATACAGACTCAAGGTATGCCTTTGGAGTCGCACAGGATTATGGCACAATATGGCGAGCAAGAGGCTTTCTGACTTCAGCAGGCAAACCAATACAACACTGGTTTACCCCTGGATTTCAGAACGCAGCTGCTCGACATGTAGAGGGTTGCCTGACATGCGCCAGACACAACCCCGGTAAAATGACCAAAACACCCAGTAAGCACACGCCTCGCCCTGATTACCCCTTCTAGTGACTGCAGGTGGACTACATACAGCTACCCGAGGTGAGTGTATATGAATATGTCCTCGTGTATATGAATATGTCCTCCTGTATATGAATATGTCCTCGTGTATATAATTATGTCCTCGCATGTACTGACGTGTTTTCAAACTGGCCTGAGGCATGGCCAGTAACCAAGGCCACAGCTGAAAACACTGCTAGGAAAATACTCGGAGAAGTAGTATGCCGATATGGGGTCCCTAAAGTAATTGACAGTGATAGAGTAGCCCACTTCACAGGAGAAGTACTAGGGCATATACTTACTAGCCTCGGTAACACACAGGCATTGCATACACCATATTACCCGAGAAGGTAAACATCTAGATGAAGGAAGAAAGTCAGTAATACTCCAAGCACCGAAACCTCTGACAAAAAGACAAATGATGTCCTTTTTGGGTATGACTAACTTCTGCAGGAGATGGATAGCCAATTATACTGCTATTACGGGACCATTGATGTCTGATTTATGAGGAACCCCTTGCAGCCCAGGATTCCATTGAATGGACTCCTGAAGATGAGGAGGCATTTTTTTTCAGATAAAACAGGTTCTTGTAGGATCTTCAGTGCTTGGACAACCTGATTATTCAAAACCCTTCATTCAAACTGTAGATTGTAAAAATGGATACATGACTTCAGTGCTAACACAGGAGAATGCGGGACAGGATAGACCTCTAGCTTACTACTCATCAGAACTCGACCCAGTAGCTAGAGCCTTACCTCCCCGTGTTCAATCAGTTGTAGCCGCCGCAGAAGCTATAAGAGCTTCCGCCACATTAGTGTTATTTATGATAGAAAGATGTACCACTTTAAATTCTTCGACCTTGATGTCTACTGCGGAGGATGGTGAACCACATGATTGCCTATCCTCCATAGCAGAAGGAGTGTTACCAAGATCAGATCTTAAAGATATTCCACTACTAGATAGTGATCTCATACTGTTTGTAGATGGATCTTGTAAGAACAAATACATCCTACCCAGCAACTTATTCAGATATGCAGTCATATTGAGCCACGGGACAAGCCACGTCTCAACAGGGGGGATGGTAGAAATCATATATAAAGCATTCACGCCATATGGCTTTACTAACTACTCTAAAAAAAAATTGTTTAACCTGTTTAACATGCGCCAAACATAATTTTTAGTTTCCTAATATATTAGGTATGTGTATAGGGGTGTTAATTTGAATCTTAAAGTAGGTAAGAAAAATTTGGTTGAGACACTTGTCAGATAAAACGTATGGTATCTGTGAATATTTCTGTGAGTAGAAGATGTTACAGGTAATCAGCTCAGATCAAGGTACAAATCCTGCTGAAAAGGGTAACAACAAGTGTGACATAAAATGTACCCAGTAACTACATATTATCTAAGTGCCCTGTCCAGAGGGACAGAGAAGTTTCTCTCATATAAAGGTGTTTGTTTGTTTGATTTGATGTACAGGATTTGTCAATGAACTGATGGGACACAAAACCTGAAGGTGATAGCGTGAGATTGGTGATAGTATTATTTTATTAGTTGAGACCCTATTTTCTGAGATTTATAATTATAATGTATGTAAATATGCCGCGGTGCTGCAAATTACAATCTGAGGGGTTTTATGTGGAGGTGTGAGGTGAAGGTCACTGGTAGTTGTCACTCATAAGTAAGAAGTACATGGCAGCAATGGGAGCCCGGGGGTTATGTTACCCGGGGGTCTTTAGGTTTGAGAAAGATGCTGCCCACGACCTGTTATATCTGAAGGGGTAAAAGTCCCATTAGGACAGTAAGTGACAGTGCAACAATTAGTATATTTCGTGGTGTTATATATCCCCCACCTGGATAATGGTTAATTCACTTCTCCGTAGCAATAGAATAATGAAAAAAATAGATCCGGAGTACTAAAATATAACTTTTACTAGTATGAATAAAATAGGTATAAACAGATATATAAACAATAGGAGGAACCCATTTGCCAATACTGCATACATATACTTAATTGTTTCCCATCGTTTCAAATTGTTGTCAACAATATTTTTGTATTGACAGCAGATAAAGATCAGTCCGCCTTTATAAGGTTTCCCAATATAGAATGGTTCTTTTGGTCACATATGGAGGAAAGGAATGTTGGGACACATGTCCTCCTACCCCGTTTCTGTCGATGAATAGTCCTCCACATCAGAGTGTCCAAAAATAATGTTACGTCCTCTCCCGGATGGTAAAAGAGCGACAGGTGGGTCTCCCTACGCGTTTCTTGCTGACCAGGCAATTCCTCAGGGGAGATAGGTCAGTGAAGCATAGATGTCCAAGGTTGGAACTTGCTGCTTGAAATGTGGCTGTCGATTCATATGGAGAGGAATGCTCTATAATTCAGAGCATGTTGAATCAGTGGAGCAGTAAATTTCAGTTTCTGCTCAGCTGTCGTTGCACGAGGGAAAAACTCATTAGTTTGAGCAGGTTTGCAGTGGCAAAAGGGAGTCCATTAGTTAAAACACCCTTGCAGTGGCAAGTGATGTAACCTTCTTGGTAGGAGGCAAACACAGAACGCCTATCCCTGGCGTGTACCGTTCCTGTGAAGCCAGGAAATTGGATTCTGATCAAAGTTATAAAAAGAAAACACTGGTATCATCCTCGTTGGGAAGGAGCATATCAGGTTCTGCTTACCACACCTAAGGCCGTAAAGATAATCGGACGTACCCCTAGGATACACTTATCGCACTGTAAGGTAGTTAGGGAATTGCCACTATCCTCCTAGGCTATAAAAGACTGATTACAAAAGGGTGGTCATTTGTTAGAAGTGACTGGTCTCAAACTTCAGCGAAGAAAACATCCAGAGCCTGGGGGGAGACAGGGCAAAATGTTATTAGTTATCCTATGGGGGTCCAAGGTGTCTCAACCTAAGGTATGGGATTTCTTACAAACCAGCATATTCAGATAAATACATTTGGATTATCTATGTAAATACCCTAGGGAAAAGGTGATGTTCTTCATGGTCTTCGGCCCAATGGATCACAGCCCATAATGATTATGGATACTCCATGATGTCTGCCATTAATCTCTTTTTAAAAGAAAAGTTAATTATTATGAAGAAATTTACCTCTCCCTGTACAAGTTCTACCAACTGTATCCGAAATCCTAATAAAAGGATAAGGGACTATATGCTATAGGAGCTGATGTTTCAGGTACTGATCCTATAGGTCATTTCTTTATTGAAGTTAAGAAAAAAGATTTAACGGAAAGTCCTTTAGCCCCGAGAGATAGATCTACCCTCTATATTTTATCTGGCCAACTTCACCTATGAAGATAAATTGGCATTAGAAATAGGTTACAGTGATAAAAACGACTGGTTAGCCTGGATGAGATACACTGCAATCCATGATAATAGAACTAACTGTATCGCTAGCGTGAAAGCTAGACCACATCTGGTTACTATACCTTTCAGATAAGGAGAACCCACAAGGTCTGCAATGCGTGTTATCTTTATATAAGGCATCATATAATCCAGGTGATCAAATATGTAAGACATTCTCTTTATTGTACCCACCTGTGGGGAGAAATTAAATCCCTCCCTTAGTAGTTGCTTACCCAAGCAACAATACCTGCTTTCTGAGGAATGGGCAAGGTAAGAAAGTCGGGAACCTCACTGAAGAGTTTTGTGAAACCACCATAGATATTGGTACCGATAATGGTAATTAGTTTACCAACCAGACAAGGGCAAGGACTGATCTCTGGTGGATATGTGGAGACAGGAAGCTGAGACCTAGGCTACTGGCCAAGTGGCAGGGAAGCTGTACTCTGGTTCAGCTTCTGATGACATCCACTTGTTTTCAGCCCTTGAGTTTCAGAGAAGGAGAAAAAGCCCTGGAAACTATCTGAATCGCTATAAGCGGTCTATCCCTGGAGGTTCCTTTGACCATAGAATATACATAGATGAAGTAGGAGTACACCGAGGGGGGCCAAATGAGCTTAAGGCCCGAAATCAGATTGCATCAGACTCGAGTCTGTACTTTTCTGGTGGTCTATGATAAATAAGAATGTCGACTGGATTAATTATATTTATTACAATCAACAGAGATTTGTTAATTATGCCAGAGACGCAATAAAGGGCATTGCAGATCATTGGGACCTACATCTTTAATGACATGGCAAAATAGAATGGCCCTGGATATGTTACTAGCAGAAAAAGGGGGTGTCTGCAAAATGTTTTTATCTTCTGTTGTACTTTTATTCCCAAATATACAGCTCCTGATGGCAGTATTACCAAGGCATTGGAAGGACTCAATTCCCTGTCCAAAGAACTTGCGGAGAGCTCTGGAGTAAATGACATTTGGCTTGGAGGATGGTTTGGAAACTGGAGTAACCACATATCCAGTCTATTGATTTCCTCAGCAGCAGTGGCAGCTATACTTGTAACTCGTGGAGGTTGTTGCATTTCTTGCATAAGGGGACTAATTCAGAGACTCATTGACACTTCAATTACTAAAACAATGTACCAAGAGATTCAAAGAGAACGTATACCATGACTTGGAAACACCTCATGACGACTGTCAAAATTCTGAAGGACTGGTGAAAACTTAAAGAAAGAATATGTTTTAGATGTCTCACAGAACCTTTCTTGTTAAATTTACAACAGGGAGGAATGTTAGAAAAGTTTTATTTTAAATTTATGTTTATGTGATGGAGACCAAAGTGTTGAATATGTTATCAAGTGTGATGGTGGTGGACAGTCTCCATTTTCTATTCTTTATATGATGTGTGTAATTTCGTGCAGCGGCATCTTGTCTGGAGTTCTCATCTTGTCTGGAGTTCTCATCTTGTCTGGAGTTCTCATTTTGTCTGGAGTTCCCATCTTGTCTGGAGTTCTCATCTTGTCTGGAGTTCCCATCTTGTCTGGAGTTCCCATCTTGTCTGGAGTTCTCATCTTGTCTGGAGTTCTCATCTTGTATGGAGTTCCCATCTTGTCTGGAGTTCTCATTTTGTCTGGAGTTCCCATCTTGTCTGGAGTTCTCATCTTGTCTGGAGTTCCCATCTTGTCTGGAGTTCCCATCTTGTCTGGAGTTCTCATCTTGTCTGGAGTTCCCATCTTGTCTGGAGTTCCCATCTTGTCTGGAGTTCCCATCTTGTCTGGAGTTCCCATCTTGTCTGGAGTTCTCATCTTGTCTGGAGTTCTCATCTTGTCTGGAGTTCTCATCTTGTCTGGAGTTCTCATCTTGTTTCTTTTATAATGAATAAGAAAGTCATTGTTCCTTTAAGACAGGTTTTCATACTATTGAGGTTACTTATCTTTGACCTTGCTTCCCATACGAAGCTTGCAGAGAAAAACACAGGGAGTGAGATGGTAGGGCGGCAAAAATACTTGTGGGAGCGCCTCCCCCATCTTACAGAAATAGTTGTGCCAAGAGAGATAAGTCCAGCTGCAAACTTAATGTGTGAAGAATTATAATGATGTATCTGTAATATATTGTGTGTCTGTAATTGGCTGAATAAGTAATACGTTTATCCCATGTATAAAAACCATGATACGCAAGATATCAGCAGACAGAGGCTGAAAGATTAAACCAAAAAAGAATACGATAAATTCAAGGTCATATATCAATGAATAAAGTTGTATATATGGGACCCCATGCATAGAAACACCAAAAAGTTATCCCCATATGCTATAATCAAACAAGATCAAACGTATTTTAGAAAAAATACAAAATGACTTTATTGAAGACAGACAGCACAGTTGATCAAGACAGTTTAAAAATTACCACCCATAAAAACAATGTACAACCGTACACAGAGGACAGTGTTGAATATGAGGCAGGGCAATCAATGGTAGTATAACAATATCAACGACTATAAAATATGTATACTGATGATAATCACCATAACAAGGGCCTATAGAATGGCCACAAAAATTGTAAAGTCACAGTCATAGAGGAGAAACTCATTGAGACCCCAAGATACTCATACCAAAAGACCCACCATGCGCCATTCCACTGCCACAACACTGTCAGAACACCCCAACGCGCGTTTTGCACCTGGCTTCGTCAGGGGGTGCTGAAAGAGTGTGATCAGAGGGTTTAAATAAGGGGTACACAGCTGAACGGTGTACCTCACTTATTTGTCCATAGGATGTTCAGCTGGCGCCTGCACGAGGAGAGGCGGCACCTCAATCACGCAGTGCACGGCGTCCATGTTGCGCCGTGAACTACGTGATGAACGGTCCCCCGCCCCGCGCATGCGCACAACAACCACAGACCACCGCATCCATCTTGGAATCGGGCAAGGCAGCCGCAATTGCCCAAATCCAAGCATGGAAAGCGGTATGTATACAGGAGCGCTATTAACAGTTAGAATATATTTATACATGTTTACTACATTACAAAATAGCAAAAACATTGTAGATGAGAGCATATTTAGACATATTAAGATGTACGGACATGGCATAAATCAAACATTGGTTCCGATAGATCGAATACAGGCAACAGCATATCGTGCAATAATATAGATGAACCGAGTGTACAGAGGGGGACCCAATGCATGCCTAGGAGCCCACTGTGCACACCAGTCAAAGATATTTAGGGTGAAATATCCCCATATATATATATATATATATATATATATATATATGACCAAACATCATACCTGATTAGTTAGATGGATAGAAAAAAATGAAAGAAAAAAATGTGTAAAAATAATAAAATGAATTATGAATGTGACATAGGTGGTTTAAATGCATCTATGACAAACAAGTAGATGTATGAAAGAATGCGCATTTAAAGTAAATGTGTATAAAGACAAAATGATCCTATATATTACAAATTATAAACGTGCATAAATACTAATGTGTATATATAGGCCATATGCATACACACATAGCCAAAGTATAAAATAAGGATAAATACATATGTATAGACGGACCAGATAGGTCACAAAAAAATGTGAGTGTGAAAAAAAATATATAATAATAAGAGTGCAATTAAAGCACAATAGTGTAGCTTGAAGCAACAAGGATAATAAAAATAATAAAGAAAAAGTGAAGAAGACATATGAATAGAAAAAAACATATGATGATCAAAAAACGTGTTCGAACAACATCCATCTATGTTGTAATGCATCCATGAAATTCCAGGATAGAAAAGCAGTCACCTCCAAGGATACCTATACCAGGCCATGAACAGAAATATCGCTATTATTACCTAATGTGATCATCGCATAGCCACAGAATCGAGAAGAAGACAGGTTAAAGAACCAAATATTCTATTGCAAATGTAACCTAATGATGTAAACAACGAAACCACATTTGCATCAAAACATATAAGATGACTTCCGTAATATGCCTTCGATGCAGCCATACACCTCAATATAGCCATGCACCTCATGCGCCTCCAATATAACCGATACAGTCCACTCTGAAAAGACAAGCAAGCAGAAGTTAAATAATAAATCCTCCCTACACACAAAAGGATAAAACATAACAGAGGTCGGCACCTACTAGAGATTTATAAAAATGTAGCGAAACTAATCATTTCATTAAGCCCCTTAGGAAAAACGGTTTGTAGTTTCACTATCCATTTACATTCACGTTGGGCAAGGATTCTCTGAATATTACCCCCTCTATTTCCTAGGGAGATCTTATCAATACCCCTGAAGGTGAGAAGTCTCCAATTACCTTGGTGATGGTCACGAAAATGACGAGGTATCGGTTTAAGTTTGCTTAACTTTTCAGGATCATCAGTTTTCATAGCGCCCTTTATGTCCCTTACATGTTCAAGGATTCTCACACGGAGTTCTCTAGAAGTGAGACCCACATATATCAGTCGACATGGACAAATGGCATAATAAACCACAGCAGTTGAACGACAAGTGATGTTGTGACAGATCTTATATTGTCTTGACCCAGAAGAGTCACTGAAATCTAGAGATCTAGTCATAAGGGAACATGCCCCACAGTCACCACAGGCGTATGAACCCCACTTTGGTCCTTTGGAATTGAATATAAATCCTGAGGTAGGAGCTACATAATGACTCTTGACTAATATATCCCTTAGATTACGTGATCTACGTGAAATCATAAGAGGATAATCTGATAGCACTACACTCAAATCCATATCAGTATGGAGAATTGGCCAGAACCTCTCAAAAATCGATTTAATTTCTCTCCATTGGGCATGATATCCAGTGATGAACCTTACCTCTTCATTACTGTTCTTTTTCTTGAATTTAGGTATAAGTAGGTCACTTCGTTGCGTATTTTTAGCTCTCATGTATCCTTGCTCAATATCCATAGATTTGTAACATCTAGCACGAAACCTATTTGAGAGGTCAACGGCCTGATTCTCAAAGGCTGATTCTGTGGAACATATCCGACGTGCTCTTAAAAATTGTCCCGTTGGAACTGCTCTCAATGTCTGTGGAGGATGAGATGATTTGGCATAAAGGAAAGAATTGACTGATGTACTTTTCCTGAAAATGTCAGTGACAATTGATCCATCTATGTCACTAGTGAGTCTGATGTCAAGAAACTCAACATCAGTGCGACTCATTTTGGAAGTCAAACGGATGTTGAGCTGGTTGGCATTCAGATCCGCAAGAAACTTGTCAAGTTTCTCTTTTTCACCATGCCAAAGAAATAGTATGTCGTCGATGAAGCGCATCCATATCAAGACGCCTCCATCATCAGCATCAGGCAACTGAAGATTCTGCTCCCACCGGCCAAGAAAGAGGTTGGCATATGAGGGCGCACAAGATCCTTGAAAAGGAACAGATTGTGATGTAAAACAAAATCCAATAGTACAATCAACAGATCGATGAGATCGGATTCCAAGTTGGTCCCATTTAAATAAAACCTAGCGGCTTCAATACCATGTTTGTGTTCAATTGAGGTATAAAGTGACTCCACGTCACATGTCACAAAGAAGTCATCATGACCCATGTAAACCCCCTCTAACCTATTCAAGACATCCGTGGAATCACGAATGTACGATGGTAATTCACAAACAAGGGGTTTAAGATAATGGTCAATGAAGCGACAAACAGTTTCACATAAACTTCCATTGCCCGAAACTATCGGTCTTCCCGGAGGGTCCACTAGATTTTTGTGGACCTTGGGGAGCAGATACAGGGTTGCTAAAATGGGTTTATCAACAATGAGCCCATCAAGTGTGGTTTTAGGTATAATATTGGATTCAAAGGCCTTCAATAGAATTTGATCCAATTGAGTTTTAAAACTACCTAGAGGGCATCCATCCAATCTTTGATAACATGACACATCATTGAGCTGTCTAAAGGCTTCTCTCTCGTATTTGTCAACAGGCCACAATACCACATTTCCACCTTTGTCAGCTGGCTTGATAACCACTGATTTCATTATTTTCAGTTGTTCCAGGGCCTCCCGTTGTGCTCTATTCAAATTATCATGTGTACGATGTGAAGATAATTTACTCAATTCATTGGTAACCAGTCTCACAAAGGTGTCAACTGCAGGACACATGGACAAAGGAGGAAATGTGGTAGAGCGCCCCCTGACTCCCACCGGGAATTTTGATTCAGCAATTGGTTCTTGTTCTTTTAAAAGCTCATCAAGAGCCCTGAGGGTCTGTTGTTCATCCTTTCCTGTGAAAAGTTGCACATCATATCTAGAAAAGTGCTTTTTAAAAAACAGCTTCCTAGCAAAAAGGTGTACATCCTTGACAGCCTCAAAGAAATCAAAGTTAGATACTGGAGAGAAGGTCAAACCCATTCCCAACACTTCCAATTGTGCCTGCGTTAATATCTCATTAGACAGATTAATTACCTTTAGTTGATCTTTGCCTGTCTGTTCCTGAGGTTCATCCCTCCATCTAAAGGCTTGTTTCTTTTGCTTTTGCCCATTAGATGTCCTGTATCTTGCTCCCATCTTGGGTGTTTGCCTAAAAAACGACCAGTTGATGGTCCTTCATTAGAGGATGACGATGTGTAGCCTGATCGTGATCTAGATCTTGATCTTGACCTCATAGATTGTTGCCAGTTCCACCTAAAGACACGATCATTTTGGTAATCGGAGAGATCACGCTGAAATTTCTTCATTTTAAATTGTTGG
This sequence comes from Rhinoderma darwinii, assembly GCF_050947455.1. NCBI lineage: Eukaryota > Metazoa > Chordata > Amphibia > Anura > Rhinodermatidae > Rhinoderma > Rhinoderma darwinii. The sequence continues at coordinate 483,688,217 of NC_134688.1, read as the reverse complement.
ATCTCTTTTTCCCATTTAAGAAATTCACTATCTAATTCCTTTTCAAAGGTGACCATCTCATCTGCCGTCATCTTCGCCTTCAGATCTTGCTGTAGTGGTTCAATTTCACTCTCAAGTACTTCAAGGGTCTGTATTCGATCTATCGGAACCAATGTTTGATTTATGCCATGTCCGTACATCTTAATATGTCTAAATATGCTCTCATCTACAAGGTTTCGCTATTTTGTAATGTAGTAAACATGTATAAATATATTCTAACTGTTAATAGCGCTCCTGTATACATACCGCTTTCCATGCTTGGATTTGGGCAATTGCGGCTGCCTTGTCCGATTCCAAGACGGATGCGGTGGTCTGTGGTTTTTGTGCGCATGCACGGGGCAGGGGGCCGTTCATCATGTAGTTCACGGCGCAACATGGACTTGGGCTCTGTGCAATTGCGCACTGCTCACTTCCGGACGCCGTGCACTGCGTGATTGAGGTGCCGCCTCTCCTCGTGCAGGCGCCAGCTGAACATCCTATGGACAAGTAAGTGAGGTACACCGTTCAGCTGTGTACCCCTTATTTAAACCCTCTGATCACACTCTTTCAGCACCCCCTGACGAAGCCAGGTGCGAAACGCGCGTTGGGGTGTTCTGACAGTGTTGTGGCAGTGGAATGGCGCATGGTGGGTCTTTTGGTATGAGTATCTTGAGGTCTCAATGAGTTTCTCCTCTATGACTGTGACTTTACAATCTTTGTGGCCATTCTATAGGCCCTTGTTATGGTGATTATTATCAGTATACATACTGTATAGTCGTTGATATTGTTATACTACCATTGTTTGCCCTGCCTCATATTCAACACTGTCCTCTGTGTACGGTTGTACATTGTTTTTATGGGTGGTAGCGCTCCTGTGTGCGCTGAGCAGCTTAGTTTCTGTTCATCTTTTTCCGGTAAGCCGATATATCGGAGTCCGGGTTCATAGACTTTCTATTGAGTTCGCACTCCGGAAAAAGCCGAACACTTCTGCCACTTAGTTTTAGCGATTGGTGGGGGTCTCAGTGTCACTATGACATGTCAGAAGCTTGTGGCACGTTTAGTTACCCTTAAAGAATTTACATAACATAACACAGAATGACAATCCCACCGACAAAACGGATGACATTCATTTAAATATTGGAAACTTTATTAACATTTAACAATGGCATCCTTCACACCAAAAGACATTACAAGACCACATGACACCTGAACATTCCATGACATCACGACATCACATGACCCCTGAACATTCCATGACATCACGAGATCACATGACCCCTGAACATTCCATGACATCACGAGATCACATGACACCTGAACATTCCATGACATCACGAGATCACATGACCCCTGAACATTCCATGACATCACAAGATCACATGACACCTGAATATTCCATGACATCACGAGATCACATGACCCCTGAACATTCCATGACATCACAATGATGTACTTGGTGTATGAAGACCATAGACTATTGGACTGCTCATTTTTACATGAAGAGACTGAAGACCTGAGGAGAGCTCCCCACGTGACCAGCACCAAGAAAGGAAGAGAAGTCCTCCAGGTATGTAGGGAAGTTATACACCCGACATTTATGAGCTGACATATGTCCGTGCTGAGAAGGTTCCAGGATCTGAACTTTCTCTATGACCATATGAACGGCGTTTCATCTTCCGGTCCCGGAGAATTGGTTGATATCTACGTCTGCTATGAGCAGGAGAAGATTTGCTCCATATTTTGTGCCAATTTCTGCAATAAGTGAAGCTAAATCTTTGATCCATGAGGGGCCCCGCTCCCCCTGTGAAGCCCCGCTAACTATTCTTGTCACTTATAAAAGTGGTGAAATGTGTGAAAAGCTGCAACTATGGCGCAAATATGGAGTGCACCATAATGTGACTATTTATACGGCATAAAAGTGACGTAGAGCATTTGATAAGTTTCCCTCACTGGATTATTCATGTCTATTATTGTGTATATCTGTAATTACATATGTATTCTGGGTGATATGTATACTGGGTGATATGTACACTGGGTGATCTGTATACTGGGTGATATGTATATGTGGTGATATGTATTCTGGGTGATATGTATACTGGGTGATATGTATACTGGATGATATGTAAACTGGGTGATATGTATACTGGGCGATATGTATACTGGGTGATATGTACACTGGGTGATATGTATACTGGGGAATATGTATACTGGATGATATGTATACTGGGTGATATGTATACTGGGTGATATGTATACTGGACTATATGTACACTGGGTGATATGTATACTGGGTGATATGTATACTCGGTGATATGTATTCTGGGTTACAAGAGAAAAGGTGGTTTGGATCCAGCGTAGCTGCAACTAAAAAGGAACTTGTTCCAAGTTTAATGAAAATTGTATTGAATTAAAAGAGGTCGATCGGAATGATGTCCTCAAGTGCTGGGAGAGAAGTGAGAGGATGGAGGAAGCCTACGCGTTTCAAACGCTAGCTGCGTTCTTAGTCATGGCTGGGAGCCATGACTAAGAACGCAGCTAGCGTTTGAAACGCGTAGGCTTCCTCCATCCTCTCACTTCTCTCCCAGCACTTGAGGACATCATTCCGATCGACCTCTTTTAATTCAATACAATTTTCATTAAACTTGGAACAAGTTCCTTTTTAGTTGCAGCTACGCTGGATCCAAACCACCTTTTCTCTTGTATCTCACACAACGCGTGCCGACGCGAGGATCCGTGCGAAGACTACAGTACACTAACTTGTACTTACAAGGTGAGCTGGAGGTTCCCCTCCTCTTCTCTTTTTTCTACATGTATTCTGGGTGATATGTATTCTGGGTGATATGTATACTGGGTGATATGTATACTGGATGATATGTACACTGGGTGATATCTACACTGGGTGATATGTATACTGGGTGATATGTATACTGGGTAATATGTATGCTGGGTGATATGTATTCTGGGTGATATGTACACTGGATGATATGTATTCTGGGTGATATGTATATTGGGTGATATGTATACTGGATGATATGTATACTGGATGATATGTATACTGGATGATATGTATACTGGGTGATATGTATATTGGGTGATATGTATACTGGGTGATATGCATACTGGGGATATGTATACTGGATGATATGTATACTGGGTGATATGTATACTGGATGATATGTACACTGGGTGATATGTATACTGGGTGATATGTATTCTGGTTGATATGTATACTGGATGATATGTACACTGGATGATATGTACACTGGGTGATATGTACACTGGGTGATATGTACACTGGGTGATATGTATACTGGGTGATATGTATACTGGGTGATATGTATACTGGGTAATATGTATACTGAGTGATATGTATACTGGATGATATGTATACTGGGTGATATGTATACTGGATGATATGTATACTGGGTGATATGTATACTGGGTGATATGTATACTGGACTATATGTACACTGGGTGATATGTATACTGGGTGATATGTATACTGGGTGATATGTATTCTGGGTGATATGTATTCTGGGTGATATGTATTCTGGGTGATATGTATACTGGATGATATGTACACTGGGTGATATGTATTCTGGATGATATGTATTCTGGATGATATGTATACTGGGTGATATGTACACTGGGTGATATGTACACCGGTTAAAAGGGATACTGGGTGATGTGTAAACTGGGTGATATGTACACTGGATGATATGTATACTGGGTGATATGTATACTGGATGATATGTATACTGCGTGATATGTATACTGGGTGATATGTATACTGGGTGATATGTATACTGGATGATATGTACACTGGGTGATATGTACACTGGTTAAAAGGGATACTGGGTGATGTGTATACTGGGTGATATGTATACTGGATGATATGATATGTATATTGGGTGATATGTATACTGGGTGATATGTATACTGGGTCATATGTATCCTGGATGATATGTATACTGGGTGATATGTACACTGGGTGATATGTATACTGGGTGATATGTATACTGGGTGATATGTATACTGGGTGATATGTATACTGGATGATATTTATACTAGATGATATGTACACAGGGTGATTTGTACACTAGAAAATATGTATAGTGGGTGATATGTACACTGGATGATATATATACTGGGTGATATGTATATTGGATAATATGTACACTGGGTGATATGTACACTGGGTGATTTTCACACTGGATAATATGTATACTGGGTGATATGTACACTGGATGATATGTATAATGGGTGATATGTACACTGGGTGATATGTATACTGGGGGATATGTATACTGGGGGATATGTATACTGGGTGATATGTATACTGGATGATATGTATACTTAGTGATATGTATACTGGGTAATATGTATACTGGGTGATATGTATACTGGGTGATATGTATACTGGATTATATGTATACTGCGGATATGTATACTGAATGATATATATTTTGGATGATATGTATGCTGGTTTATATGTATACTGGGTTATATGTATACTGGATTATATGTATACTGGATAATATGTATACTGGTTGATATGTAAACTGGATTATATGTATACCGGGGTATATGTATACTGGATGATATGTATTCTGGGTGATATATACACTGGATGATATGTATACTGGGTGATATGTATTCTGGGTGATATGTATACTGGATGATATGAATTCTGGGTGATATGTATACTGGATTATATGTATACTGGATGATATGTATAATGGACGATATGTATACTGGGTAATATGTATACTGGATTATATGTATACTGGGTGATATGTATACTGGGTTATATGTATACTGGATTATATGTATACTGGGTGATATGTATACTGGGTGATATGTATACTGGGTGATATGTATACTGGGTAATTTGTATACTGGGTGATTTGTAAACTGGGTGATATGTATACTGGGTGATATATACACTGAGTTATATGTACACTGGGGGATATATATACTGGGAGATATGTATACTGTTCGATATGTATACTTCGGGATATGTATACTGGGTGATATGTATACTTGGGGATATGTATATTGGGTGATATGTACACTAGGTGTATTGTATACTGGGGTATATGTTTACTGGATGATATGTACACTGGGGGATATATATACTGGGTGATATGTAAACTGGGGGATATGTATACTGGGTGATATGTATACTGGATAATATGTATACTGGGGGATATTTATACTGGGTGATATGTATACTGGGGGATATTTATACTGGGTGATATGTATACTGAGTGATATCTATACTGGGTGATATGTATACTGGGAAATATGTATACTGGGTGATATGTAAACTGGGGGATATGTATACTGGGTGATATGTATACTGGGAAATATGTATACTGGGTGATATGTATACTGGGATATATTTATACTGGGGGTATGTATTCTGGGTGATATGTATACTGGGTTATATGTATACCGGGTGATATGTATACTGGGGGATTGTAGTGAACCTAAAATTGAATTGTGTTTTTTTTTCTTCTAGAACAGAAAACCTCATCAAATCAAAAGATAAAAGACACAAAGACATCAACTCAAGAATAAGACGCAATCTCAGGATTAAAACACAATCTCAAGATTAAGACAAATCTCAAGATTAAGACTCAATCTCAAGACTAAAACACAATCTCAATATAAGACACAATCTAAAGACCAAGACACAATCTCAAGACCAAGACACAATCTCAAGACCAAGACACAATCTCAAGATAAAACACAATCTCAAGAATAAGACACAATCTCAAGACTAAAACGCAATCTCAAGACCAAGACACGATCTCAAGAATAAGACAATCTCAAGATAAAACACAATCTCAAGATAAGACACAATCTCAACACTAAGGCACAATCTCAAGACTAAGGCACAATCTCAAGACTAAGACACAATCTCAACATAAGACACAATCTCAAGAATAAGACACAATCTCAAGACCAAGACACAATCTCAAGATTAAGACACAATCTCAAGATTAAACACAATCTCAAGATGAAACACAATCTCAAGATAAGACACAATCTCAAGATAAAACACAATCTCAAGATAATACACAATCTCAAGAATAAGACACAATCTCAAGACTAAGACACAATCTCAAGAATAAAACAAAATCTCAAGATTAAGACACAATCTCAAGATAAGACACAATCTCAACACTAAGGCACAATCTCAAGACTAAGGCACAATCTCAAGACTAAGACACAATCTCAACATAAGACACAATCTCAACATAAGACACAATCTCAAGAATAAGACACAATCTCAAGACCAAGACACAATCTCAAGATTAAGACACAATCTCAAGATTAAACACAATCTCAAGATGAAACACAATCTCAAGATAAGACACAATCTCAAGATAAAACACAATCTCAAGATAATACACAATCTCAAGAATAAGACACAATCTCAAGACTAAGACACAATCTCAAGAATAAAACAAAATCTCAAGATTAAGACACAATCTCAAGATAAGACACAATCTCAAGACTAAAACACAATCTCAAGACCAAGACACAATCTCAAGACCAAGACACAATCTCAAGATAAAACACAATCTCAAGACTAAGACACAATCTCAAGATTAAGACACAATCTCAAGATTAAGACACAATCTCAAGATAAGACACAATCTAAAGACCAAGACACAATCTCAAGATAAAACACAATCTCAAGAATAAGACGCAATCTCAAGACTAAAACGCAATCTCAAGACCAAGACACGATCTCAAGAATAAGACAATCTCAAGATAAAACACAATCTCAAGATAAGAAACAATTTCAACACTAAGGCACAATTTCAAGACTAAGGCACAATCTCAAGACTAAGACACAATCTCAAGATTAAGACACAATCTCAAGATTAAACACAATCTCAAGATGAAACACAATCTCAAGATAAGACACAATCTCAAGATAAAACACAATCTCAAGATAATACACAATCTCAAGAATAAGACACAATCTCAAGACTAAGACACAATCTCAAGAATAAAACAAAATCTCAAGATTAAGACACAATCTCAAGATAAGACACAATCTCAAGACTAAAACACAATCTCAAGACCAAGACACAATCTCAAGATAAGACACAATCTCAAGACTAAAACACAATCTCAAGACCAAGACACAATCTCAAGACCAAGACACAATCTCAAGATTAAGACACAATCTCAAGATAAGACACAATCTAAAGACCAAGACACAATCTCAAGACCAAGACACAATCTCAAGATAAAACACAATCTCAAGAATAAGATGCAATCTCAAGACTAAAACGCAATCTCAAGACCAAGACACGATCTCAAGAATAAGACAATCTCAAGATAAAACACAATCTCAAGATAAGACACAATCTCAACATAAGACACAATCTCAAGAATAAGACACAATCTCAAGACCAAGACACAATCTCAAGATTAAGACACAATCTCAAGATTAAACACAATCTCAAGATGAAACACAATCTCAAGATAAGACATAATCTCAAGATAAAACACAATCTCAAGATAATACACAATCTCAAGAATAAGACACAATCTCAAGACTAAGACACAATCTCAAGAATAAAACAAAATCTCAAGATTAAGACACAATCTCAAGATAAGACACAATCTCAAGACTAAAACACAATCTCAAGACCAAGACACAATCTCAAGACCAAGACACAATCTCAAGATAAAACACAATCTCAAGACTAAAACACAATCTCAAGATAAGACACAATTTCAACACTAAGGCACAATCTCAAGACTAAGGCACAATCTCAAGACTAAGACACTATCTCAAGAATAAGACACAATCTCAACATAAGACACAATCTCAGGATTAAAACACAATCTCAAGATTAAGACAAATCTCAAGATTAAGACTCAATCTCAAGACTAAAACACAATCTCAAGATAAGACACAATCTCAAGACCAAGACACAATCTCAAGACCAAGACACAATCTCAAGATAAAACACAATCTCAAGAATAAGACACAATCTCAAGACTAAAACGCATTCTCAAGACCAAGACACGATCTCAATAATAAGACAATCTCAAGATAAAACACAATCTCAAGATAAGACGCAATCTCAAGACCAAGACACAATCTCAAGATTAAGACACAATCTCAAGATTAAGACACAATCTCAAGATTAAGACACAATCTCAAGAATAAGACACAATCTCAAGATAAAACACAATCTCAAGATGAAACACAATCCCAAGATAAGACACAATCTCGAGATAAAACACAATCTCAAGATAATACACAATCTCAAGAATAAGATACAATCTCAAGACTAAGACACAATCTCAAGACTAAGACACAATCTCAAGAATAAAACACAATCTCAAGATTAAGACACAATCTCAAGATAAGACACAATCTCAAGACCAAGACACAATCTCAAGATAAAACACAATCTCAAGACTAAGACACAATCTCAAGATTAAGACACAATCTCAAGATTAAGACACAATCTCAAGATTAACCCCTTAAGGACGCAGCCTAGTTTGGGCCTTAAGGCTCAGAGCCCATTTTTCAAATCTGACATATTTCACTTTATGTGGTAATAACGTCGGAATGCTTAAACCTATCCAAGCGATTCTGAGATTGTTTTCTCGTGACACTTTGGGCTTCATGTTCGTGGTAAAATTTGGTCGATATATTCAGTCTTTATTTGTGAAAAATTGCAAAATTTAGAGAAAATTTACAAAAAATAGCATTTTTCAGAATTTAAATGCATCTGCTTGAAAAACAGACGGTTATACCACCCAAAATAGTTACTAGTTCACATTTCCCATATGTCTACTTTAGATTGGCATCGTTTTTTGAACATTCTTTTATTTTTCTTGGACGTTACAAGGCTTAGAACATAAACAGCAATTTCTCATATTCTTAAGAAAATTTCAAAAGCCTTTTTTTGAAGGTGCCAGTTCAGTTCTGAAGTGGATTTGAGGGGACTATGTGTTAGAAACCCCCATAAAACACCCCATTTTAAAAACTAGACCCCTCAAAGTATTCAAAACAGCATATAGAAAGTTTTTTAACCCTTCAGGCATTTCACAGGAATTAAAGCAAAGTGGAAACTAAATTTGCAAATTTCATTTTTTCTGCTGAATTTCAATTTTATTCAATTTTTTTTTAGTAACAGAGAAGGTTTTACCAGAGAAACACTACTAAATATGTATTGTCCAGATTCTGCAGTTTTTAGAAATGTCCCACATGTGGCCCTACTGCGCTCGTGGACTAAAACACAAGCCCTAGAAGCAAAGAAGCACCTAGTGCATTTTGAGGCCTCTTTTTTATTAGAATATATTTTAGGCAGCATGCCAGGTTTGAAGAGGCGTTGAGGTATCAAAACAATGGAAACCCACCAGAAGTGACCCCATTTTGGAAATTACACCCCTCAAGGAATTCATTTATGGTTTTTGTTATCATTTTGACCGCACAGTTTTTTCACAGCACCTATTTGAATTGGGCTGTGAAATGAAAAAAATGATATTTTTTCCAATAAAATGTCATTTTTGATCAAATTTTCTTATTTTCACAGGGAACAACATACCCCATTTTGTTGCCCAATTTGTCCTTAGTGCGGCAATACCCCATTTGTGGTGATAAACTGCCGTTTGGGCCCATGGGAGGGCTCAGAAGGAAAGGAGCGCTATGTGTTTGTTGGAGTCCAGATTTTGCTGGATTGGTTTTCGGGTGCCATGTCGCATTTGCAGAGCCCCAGGGGTATCAAAGCAATGGAAACCCACCAAAAGTGACCCCATTTTGGAAACTACACCCCTCAAGGAATTCATTTATGGTTTTTGTTATCATTTTGACCACACAGTTTTTTCACAGCACCTATTTGAATTGGGCTGTGAAATGAAAAAAATGATATTTTTTCCAATAAGATGTCATTTTTGATCAAAATTTCTTATTTTCACAAGGAACAACATACCCCATTTTGTTGCCCAATTTGTCCTTAGTGCGGCAATACCCCATTTGTGGTGATAAACTGCCCTTTGGGCCCATGGGAGGGCTCAGAAGGAAAGGACCACCATTTGGCCTACTGGAGCTTTTCTGGTGCTAAGTCATGTGTGCAGAAGCCCCTGAGGTACCAGTACAGTTGAAACCCCCGAGAAGTGACCCCATTTTAAAAACTACACCCCTTAAGACATTCATCTAGAGGTGTAGTGAGCATTTTGACCCCACAGGTACTGTGTAAAAGATAATGCGCAGCAGATGGTGCAGTGTGAGATTTGCAATTTTATATATGTATATGCCATTTCAGTGTCCAATATAGTGTGCCCAGCATGCGCCACCGGAGATATACACCCCTTAAATTGTAATGTGGGTTCTCCTGGGTACGACAATACCCTACATGTGGCTGTTATCAGCTGCCTGGGCATACGGCAGGGCTCAGAAGGGAAAGATGAGGGGGGTAAGCTGTGCGGAGTGCATCAGGGTAAATTGAAAATCAAGGGATGTATGATACATTTTAAAACAATCTTTTATACAGAGCCCTGGTTTTTCGGGACACGTGTCACATTGGTATATTGTGTTCTTCCTTATCCCCCTCTTATAGCAGACTCTGCACCTCTTTTGACTCTTTCCCTTTCCACCGGTTTGGGGACCTTCTCCTGGAAAGTGTTGCCCTGGTACGATGCGCCCCCCCTTCCTGGTCCCTAAAGATTAGATCTTGAAATTCCAGGAAAGTTCCCCTCTGGCCTGCACATCGACGTAGCACATACGCATTGTACAAAGCCTTCTGTATGATGTGCCCGGCCAGCTTCTTATACCACACCGCATGGCGCTGTAGGGCTTCAGGACTTGATTTGACAAGTCCATCCCTCCCATGTACCTATTGCAGTCCAGGATGCAGTCTGGTTTGGGGGTGGCCTTTCCTTCATATATCCTAAACCTGTAGGTATACCCTGATGCACTCTCACACAGCTTATACATCTTCACGCCATACCTTGCCCTCTTACCTGGCAGGTACTGGCGGAATTGAACCCTCCCTTTAAAATGTACCAGGGACTCATCAATAGAAATACACTTCTCGGGGGTGAATGCTGGGAAAACCGGGCACTGGAACGGTCTAATAGGGGTCTCCGTTTATACAAACGGTCAAAACTGGGGTCATCTCGGAGTGGGCACGGCTCATTATCAGTATAATGTAAGAAGCGAAGTATTGCCTCATTTATTTATTTTTTTAGGTTCCAGTTCATTTCTGAAGTTGCTTTGAGGGGCCCATATATTAGAAACCCCTATCAAACACCCCATTTTAGAAACTAGACCCCTCAAAGTATTCACAACAGCATTTAGAAAGTTTATGAACCCTTTAGGTGTTTCACAGAAATTTAGAGCAAAGTAGAGGTGACATTTACTCTTTTTATACCATTTTTTTTATAACACAAAAGGATTTATCAGAGAAACGCAACTCAATATTTATTACCCAGATTCTGCAGTTTTGAGAAATATCCCACATGTGGCCCTCGGGCGGTAATGGACTGAAGCACCGGCCTCCGAAGCAAAGGAGGACCTAGCGGATTTTGAGCCCTCTTTTTTATTAGGCACCATGTCCGGTTTGAAGAGGTCTTGTGGTGCCAAAACATTGGAAACCCCCCAAAAGTGACCCCAATTTGGAAACTAGACCCCTTGAGGAATCCATTGTAGTTTTCATGGGGTGCATGCGGCTTTTTGATCAGTTTTTATTCCATTTTTAGGTGGCGTGGTGACTAATAAACAGCAATTGTACTATTGTTTTTGTATACTTTTTTTTTTACAGCGTTCACCGTGCGCTATAAATGATATATTAACTTTATTCTGCGGGGCGATACGATTACGGCGATACCAGATGTTTATAGTTTCTGCAGCGTTCACCGTGCGCTATAAATGACACATTCACGTTATTCTGCGGGGCGATACGATCACGGCGATACCAGATGTTTATAGTTATTTTTTATGTCTTATGGCGTTTGCACAATAAAATACGTTTTGTAAACAATCATTCACTTTTTGTGTTACTTTATTCTAAGAGCCATAACTGTTTTATTTTTCAATCAATAAAGCCGTGCGAGGACTTATTTTTTGCGTAACGAACTGTAGTTTCCATCAGGACCATTTTTAGGTACATGCGACTTTTTGATCTCTTTTTATTCCATTTTTTGGGAGGTGAAGTGACCAAACAATTGTGATTGTGGTACGGTTTATTAATATTTTATTTTACGGCGTTCACCGTGCGGGATAAATAATGAAATAGTTTTGTAGTTCAGGCCGTTACGGACGCGGCGATACCAATTATGTATAGTTTATTTGTTTGTTTATATATTTTTAAGAATAATAAAGGACTGATAAGGGAAAAAGGGGGACTTTTACTTTTATTACTTTTAAAACTTTTATTTTCTTATTTTTACACATCTTTTTTTAACTTTTTTTTTACTTTATTACTTTGTCCCACTAGGGGACATGAGGGCAGGAGGCCCTGATCGCTATTCTAATACACTGCACTACATGCGTAGTGCAGTGTATTAGAACTGTCAGCTACTCACTGACAGCAAGCATAGTGGGTCCTGACGTTGTCAGGACCCACTAGGCTTCCGTCTATGGCATAGCCGGACGCCATTGTTTGGTGTCCGGTTGCCATAGTCACCATCGCCGGCCGCTATCGCGTAGCAGGCCGGCGATGGCAGCTTAACCCCTAAAAAGCCGCGATCTCTATAGAACGCGGCTTTTAAGGGGTTAATCAGCGGGGACACAGCGATCGGTCCCCGCTGTAGGAGCTGTGACAGCTGCTGAACAAGACAGCAGCGTCACAGCTCCTGTATGTGTCGGGAGGACGGCCGAAACGGCCGTTACTCCCGAGACGTACTATTACGGCATGGAGCGCGAACGATACAGCTGCCATGACGTAATAGTACGTCAAGGAGCGGGAAGGGGTTAAGACACAATCTCAAGATAAGACACAATCTCAAGACCAAGACACAATCTCAAGACCAAGACACAATCTCAAGATAACACACAATCTCAAGATAACACACAATCTCAAGACTAAGACACCATCTCAAGACTAAGACACAATCTCAAGAATAAGACACAATCTCAAGACTAAGACACAATCTCAAGAATAAGACACAATCTCAATAATAAGACACAATCTCAAGACCAAGACACAATCTCAAGACCAAGACACAATCTCAAGACCAAGACACAATTTCAAGATAAAACACAATCTCAAGATAAGACGCAATCTCAAGATAAAACACAATCTCAAGATTAAGACACAATCTCAAGAATAAGACACAATCTCAAGATAAAACACAATCTCAAGATGAAACACAATCCCAAGATAAGACACAATCTCGAGATAAAACACAATCTCAAGATAATACACAATCTCAAGAATAAGACACAATCTCAAGACTAAGACACAATCTCAAGACTAAGACACAATCTCAAGAATAAAACACAATCTCAAGATTAAGACACAATCTCAAGATAAGACACAATCTCAAGACCAAGACACAATCTCAAGATAAAACACAATCTCAAGACTAAGACACAATCTCAAGAATAAGACACAATCTCAATAATAAGACACAATCTCAAGACCAAGACACAATCTCAAGACCAAGACACAATTTCAAGATAAAACACAATCTCAAGAATAAGACACAATCTCAAGACTAAGACACAATATCAAGAATAAGACACAATCTCAAGATAAGACACAATCTCAAGACTAAGACACAATCTCAATAATAAGACACAATCTCAAGACCAAGACACAATCTCAAGACCAAGACACAATTTCAAGATAAAACACAATCTCAAGAATAAGACACAATCTCAAGACTAAGACACAATATCAAGAATAAGACACAATCTCAAGATAAGACACAATCTCAAGACTAAGACACAATCTCAAGACTAAGACACAATCTCAAGAATAAAACACAATCTCAAGATGAAGACACAATCTCAAGATAAGACACAATCTCAAGAATATGACACAATCTCAAGACCAAGACACAATCTCAAGACCAAGACACAATTTCAAGATAAAACACAATCTCAAGATAAGACGCAATCTCAAGATAAAACACAATCTCAAGATAAGACACAATCTCAAGATAAAACACAATCTCAAGAATAAGACACAATCTCAAGACTAAGACACAATCTCAAGACTAAGACACAATCTCAAGACCAAGACACAATCTCAAGATAAAACACAATCTCAAGACTAAAACACAATCTCAAGATTAAGACACAATCTCAAGAATAAGACCCAATCTCAAGATAAGACACAATCTCAAGACTAAGACACAATCTCAAGATAAAACACAATTTTTAAGACTAAGACACAGTCCAGAAATCTTGGGAAGATGAAGACGTCGTCACTAGACAGAGATTAGGTTAGAATAAAGGTGTTTTCCCATAAACAACATTCATCCCTTATCCTACAGGACGGGTGACAGAGATCTGATGGCTGGAAGTGCGAGCGCTGGGACCCCAGTGATCACTAGAACGTAGGTCTATGTTTCCCCTGTGTAAATGGAGTGTCAGTGCACATGCGTGACCACCGCCCCACTCACTGTCTACCGGACGGAGACCTCCGAGTTGCTCCATTGTCTGTCCTAACCTTAGTATAGCCGGGAAGGCGTACTCTGCAGTGAGAGGACAGGGAGCAGGGCTATGTCTCCATTTGGAGTGTCCGTACTGGACTTGGGAGACAGTTTTAGCTTCGTCCATTTTCTGGGCAGTGAATGGGGCAGTGGTCACTCCTGTGAACTATCGCTCCATTCACACAGGGGACTCGGGGACCTGCGTTCCTGTAAACGCTGGGGTCCTAGCGGTCGCACCTCCAGCCATCAGACATCACACAATTTTGTTTGTGGGAAAACACCTATTAGATTTGGAGGGTTCATTCTTTTAGATTGTAAGCTCCTAGGAGCAGGGCTTAAGATTTGGTGGAACCCTTAGGAAATGGCGGGATCCTCTCTTTAGCGTTAGGCGTCCTGGTAATAATTGATTGTGAACTGTCGGAGAGGATTCCTTTCGTTACATTGTAATGTAGACGTGTCACATTGTATTGTATGATATAACCAGACTCTGCTTTATGTCCAGATGCAGTAGGCAGACGATCGATCTGATCCAGGGTGATCTCCGATCGCCACATATGGGGTCAGGAAGGAATTATTTTCCCCCTTAGAGACAGATCTCCGGGGGTTTTCTTCGCCTTCCTCTGGATCACTGGGTTGTGGCTCTTACCTCTGGACCTTACAATGAGAATTGTCCTTTGTGACAATCGCTGGACGGTCAGATTGACTGTCACCCGGAGTTTACACTCCCCAGGTCCTGAATTAAGAGCCACAACTCTCATCATTTAATAAAATAGAGAAAGTCATTCTTTTTATGACACTTCTGCTTATTGCTAAAAACCATCGTCTCTTGTGTCGTTATTCTTCGGGATTCTTCCATAACACGGGTGTAATATAATAGAGGAGGGGGCAGATTTATGTAGACCAGCGTGTCATAGACCAGTCTGAAACACAAGTGTCTCGGAGTAAAGCGCGGCCACGTTTCTAGAAGGTCCAGGTCTCGGAATAAATTTGGCTCATTTTGGTCTGTCTCAGAGTCAGGACAGAAAGCGAAGATTTACTCTACAATCTGCAGCATTTTCTGTGGTCAGAATTAGTAAATCTGTCAGACGTATGGCGGCCCCGGCCCTTTACAATTAACCCCGTCTAATGTTCAAAAGTAGTGAGACCAGAAAAGCTGCAGATTTTATCA
This sequence comes from Rhinoderma darwinii, assembly GCF_050947455.1. Classification (NCBI taxonomy): domain Eukaryota; kingdom Metazoa; phylum Chordata; class Amphibia; order Anura; family Rhinodermatidae; genus Rhinoderma; species Rhinoderma darwinii. Next base: position 483,672,385 of record NC_134688.1, on the reverse strand, counting down.
CAAATAGGGCGCGCCAACATTGCATCATCTCTACACCAGAAAGCGGACGTCATTCCACTGATAAATTCCCCAGGATCATTGGTAACCCCCATATTATAGGAACATCTGGATCAGAACCCGGCCAGTCCTCACCCCAACATCCACCACGTCCTGCAGTTTACAGTATTCAGCCAAGGATTGCCACCTTTTTACCATAAAATACAGACCAGGGTAAATACGGGCGGTGGTTTTCAGGGGAGGCTTAACACAGAGTTTGATTTGAAGGCGGGAGCCCGAAGAAGAGCCACAGGGGCCAGGTTTGAGCAAAGCATTTTTCAGCAAAAAATGTCTAATATGTGTAACGTCCGCGGCTCATCGTTCCTACTTACCCCCCCCCCCCGGAGGCCGCGACCGCAAACTACCTAGTGCTGACCAACATCTCCTTCCTAGGAGACGCCAGTACTCACTGCCGCTGGTGGTCCCTTAGTGGTATCCTGTTCCCAGTGTTCCCGTGCCCTGCTACCTGTATCCTGTGTCCCGGGCTGCATTTGTTCCTGTGACCTAGTGTTGGAGTCGTGTTGTGCCGTCTGTTACCCCTGCTGTCGCTCACCACGTCTGGTGTCATCTGCCACGCCTGGTACCTCCTGCCACGTTTTGCATCACCTGCCGTCAAAGTACCATCTGTGCCTAAGCTGCTGTTCCTGTCTGGACTACTACAAGTACCTGTGCACTTAGACTTTGTATAAAGTTATTACACTGTTGTTTGGCCAGCTGCTACTCGGCTACGGCGGTGCGGCCTGGTGGGTCCACATACCCACAGATCGTGACAATTTGACTTCAACGTGTGTATATTTGTATTCATAAAACAGTTGTGTCTTACTGGAGATGTCTATGCTGGGGAATCTACACAATCTTCTCCTTTCTTTCTGGTTTATGGACAAAATCCGAAAGTTCCTCTACCAGTCCCAACGTTATCGGAGGTCCTCGCAGCTAATCTGTCCCGTGGTCACTGCCTACACATTTGGAAGAAGAGGAAAGAGGCGATTGTCAAAGCTGTAAGACGCCTGAAGACAAACGCAGACAAAAGACGCAAAGTTCCTGCGTAGCAACGACTGTTCTGCCAATGATGAACCTCCTGAGCTCAGCCGTGTCCTCCTCCGTGGCTTTATACCTGGAGTTGTGGCGGATTGGTGGCGGCTACAGACCAGAAATCCATTGCGGTTTATCAGCGCAGGTTTGGCTATTGTAGTAATAGGAGTAATGTAAGGAGCTTGCGGCAGGTCACAAAGATTTGGAGTTTATTTCACTTTGCAGTCGGATCGCGGTTATTCCTCGATGCCTTTCCTGGTTAGAATAATATTACAGGTCATATGGACGAGATTACGGACGATCGGTCAATGAGCCAGGGATTTATTCTCATTGCCGTATTGGTTTCGGGAAGGAATTTCTCCCTAAGAGGAAGATTGACTGTTGCCTGATGGGGGTTTTCCTTCCTCTGGATCAACATTGAGGAATAATAGTCTGAACTGGATGGACGAATGTTGTTATTTTACCCTACAGACTACAATACTGTGACTCTCTGATACTACTGAATATTTCATGTTCTAAATAATAAATTATGATATTAGTGACGGAAATTCTGAGTGTTTGTGAGGCCGTTCTAATATCTCTAAGGAAATATGGATTTTAAAAGCCCAAGGATCTAATTTATTAATAAAGCAAATGAATGAGTCCCGGATCAGTGGAGATCTGGCCGGGCCCCGGAGCAGAGTAAAGACCTCCTGACAGATTTGGGGGGATTACTAGGACAATGTTATGGTTAGTGGATTAGTATGTGAAGCTACAATAGACTGAGAGGATTCCCAGCGAGTGACTGTCACCAGATAATCCATGGACCTCGCTGCATCAGACATGGGGCTATAAAGAGGCTACCGGGCGGGGGCCACCTTTACCATCAAGCACCCCAATAACCTCAGTCCCTATGGACAGCATGGCCTGGTTACATGTCTCCCAGGTATCTCCCCAGTGGTCAGTCCACCCAATCAACAGATCTCCCCAGATTAGAAGGATCTCCTCCCACTTGCCTTATACTTGAAGCATGAAGAATCGACCGGACTTCTCTTCTCATGGATTTTTTTCACTTGACCTTATCCTTGTGAGCGGGAGTTCTCTTACCCCCCTTATCACACTGACTAATAGACTGTTCCTGTATTAGCCTCTTTCTCTCTAAAGCACCCCCTCCCCCCCCCATAAGGTGTAAGACAGATAAAGACGGGTCACACACACGATCACCACTTAGATGATGCTGAATATATTTTATATCTTACATGTTAATGGCGGCCACTGCCTTCTGGAATAGTCCGCTGGAAAAAACTCACGACATGTTCTATATTTAGGCGTTTTTCACGCATCACGCACCCATTGAAGTGAATGGGTGTGTGAAAATCATGCATGCCCCACGGAAGCACTAACGTGGGACAAGCGTTATTCGCGCAATAAGTAGTGCTTTTCTGTTTACAAACATCCAAACGGAGTGTCATAAAGATGGCGGCTGCGCGTCCATATGAGCAGCTCCTGTCAAGTGCCTTTTGCGCTCGTGTAAATCCGGCCTAAGGCTGATGGTCAATCACAATTTATTATATTTCTCTCAATCATCATTTTAGACGCCTTTTAGATGATTCTCCCAATTCCATCCTCATTTATATGTTGTTATTGTTTTATTTGACTATTGTTGTGCTTTTTCTTATATGACGTCATTTATTTTGAATGTTTTTTCACACACAGACCTTAGGCCAATCCTTTTACTCTCCCACCTTCTTATAATACATGATATTCTTCAGTTGGCTCTTTGCTTTACAGAATTGGCTGCTTACTATACAATGTTTTGTTGATAATGTTCCTGTCCCCCAGGATTGTAGCGTTCCTCCACCGCTTTCTCTTAAGTTCCCTGTGGATGTCCCTCGTCGGCTTCCGTAGTCTGTGTCCCAAGCGTTGGTCTGTGTTTCCCGTAGCCTCCTGCAGTCACTTTCTCCATCCCGCGGTGACGTCCTACACTCATTTTTAATCTCACCTACTGCTTATGTCTCATTTTGCATCATCATTTTGTTCTCCTGACCTCTGATATACGTTTGTTCTCCTGACCTCTGATATATGTTTGTTCTCCTGACCTCTGATATACGTTTGTTCTCCTGACCTCTGATATACGTTTGTTCTCCTGACCTCTGATATACGTTTGTTCTCCTGACCTCTGATATATGTTTGTTCTCCTGACCTCTGATATACGTTTGTTCTCCTGACCTCTGATATATGTTTGTTCTCCTGACCTCTGATATACGTTTGTTCTCCTGACCTCTGATATATGTGTGTTCTCCTGACCTCTGATATACGTTTGTTCTCCTGACCTCTGATATACGTTTGTTCTCCTGACCTCTGATATATGTTTGTTCTCCTGACCTCTGATATATGTTTGTTCTCCTGACCTCTGATATATGTTGTTCTCCTGACCTCTGATATATGTTTGTTCTCCTGACCTCTGATATACGTTTGTTCTCCTGACCTCTGATATATGTTTGTTCTCCTGACCTCTGATATACGTTTGTTCTCCTGACCTCTGATATACGTTTGTTCTCCTGACCTCTGATATATGTTTGTTCTCCTGACCTCTGATATACGTTTGTTCTCCTGACCTCTGATATACGTTTGTTCTCCTGACCTCTGATATATGTTTGTTCTCCTGACCTCTGATATATGTTTGCTCTCCTGACCTCTGATATACGTTTGTTCTCCTGACCTCTGATATATGTTTGTTCTCCTGACCTCTGATATATGTTTGTTCTCCTGACCTCTGATATATGTTGTTCTCCTGACCTCTGATATATGTTTGTTCTCCTGACCTCTGATATACGTTTGTTCTCCTGACCTCTGATATATGTTTGTTCTCCTGACCTCTGATATACGTTTGTTCTCCTGACCTCTGATATACGTTTGTTCTCCTGACCTCTGATATATGTTTGTTCTCCTGACCTCTGATATACGTTTGTTCTCCTGACCTCTGATATATGTTTGTTCTCCTGACCTCTGATATATGTTTGTTCTCCTGACCTCTGATATATGTTTGTTCTCCTGACCTCTGATATATGTTTGTTCTCCTGACCTCTGATATATGTTTGTTCTCCTGACCTCTGATATATGTTTGTTCTCCTGACCTCTGATATATGTTTGTTCTCCTGACCTCTGATATATGTTTGTTCTCCTGACCTCTGATATATGTGTGTTCTCCTGACCTCTGATATATGTTTGTTCTCCTGACCTCTGATATATGTTTGTTCTCCTGACCTCTGATATATGTTTGTTCTCCTGACCTCTGATATATGTTTGTTCTCCTGACCTCTGATATATGTTTGTTCTCCTGACCTCTGATATATGTCTGTTCTCCTGACCTCTGATATATGTTTGTTCTCCTGACCTCTGATATATGTTTGTTCTCCTGACCTCTGATATATGTGTGTTCTCCTGACCTCTGATATACGTTTGTTCTCCTGACCTCTGATATATGTTTGTTCTCCTGACCTCTGATATACGTTTGTTCTCCTGACCTCTGATATATGTTTGTTCTCCTGACCTCTGATATATGTTTGTTCTCCTGACCTCTGATATATGTTTGTTCTCCTGACCTCTGATATATGTTTGTTCTCCTGACCTCTGATATACGTTTGTTCTCCTGACCTCTGATATATGTTTGTTCTCCTGACCTCTGATATATGTTTGTTCTCCTGACCTCTGATATATGTCTGTTCTCCTGACCTCTGATATATGTTTGTTCTCCTGACCTCTGATATATGTTTGTTCTCCTGACCTCTGATATACGTTTGTTCTCCTGACCTCTGATATACGTTTGTTCTCCTGACCTCTGATATACGTTTGTTCTCCTGACCTCTGATATACGTTTGCTCTCCTGACCTCTGATATACGTTTGTTCTCCTGACCTCTGATATACGTTTGTTCTCCTGACCTCTGATATATGTTTGTTCTCCTGACCTCTGATATATGTTTGTTCTCCTGACTTCTGATATATGTTTGTTCTCCTGACCTCTGATATACGTTTGTTCTCCTGACCTCTGATATATGTTTGTTCTCCTGACCTCTGATATACGTGTGTTCTCCTGACCTCTGATATATGTTTGTTCTCCTGACCTCTGATATATGTTTGTTCTCCTGACCTCTGATATATGTTTGTTCTCCTGACCTCTGATATATGTTTGTTCTCCTGACCTCTGATATACGTGTGTTCTCCTGACCTCTGATATACGTTTGTTCTCCTGACCTCTGATATACGTTTGTTCTCCTGACCTCTGATATACGTTTGTTCTCCTGACCTCTGATATATGTTTGTTCTCCTGACCTCTGATATATGTTTGTTCTCCTGACCTCTGATATACGTTTGTTCTCCTGACCTCTGATATACGTTTGTTCTCCTGACCTCTGATATATGTTTGTTCTCCTGACCTCTGATATACGTTTGTTCTCCTGACCTCTGATATACGTTTGTTCTCCTGACCTCTGATATACGTTTGTTCTCCTGACCTCTGATATACGTTTGTTCTCCTGACCTCTGATATACGTTTGTTCTCCTGACCTCTGATATACGTTTGTTCTCCTGACCTCTGATATATGTGTGTTCTCCTGACCTCTGATATATGTTTGTTCTCCTGACCTCTGATATATGTTTGTTCTCCTGACCTCTGATATATGTTTGTTCTCCTGACCTCTGATATACGTTTGTTCTCCTGACCTCTGATATATGTTTGTTCTCCTGACCTCTGATATACGTTTGTTCTCCTGACCTCTGATATACGTTTGTTCTCCTGACCTCTGATATACGTTTGTTCTCCTGACCTCTGATATACGTTTGTTCTCCTGACCTCTGATATACGTTTGTTCTCCTGACCTCTGATATATGTGTGTTCTCCTGACCTCTGATATATGTTTGTTCTCCTGACCTCTGATATATGTTTGTTCTCCTGACCTCTGATATATGTTTGTTCTCCTGACCTCTGATATACGTTTGTTCTCCTGACCTCTGATATATGTTTGTTCTCCTGACCTCTGATATACGTTTGTTCTCCTGACCTCTGATATACGTTTGTTCTCCTGACCTCTGATATATGTTTGTTCTCCTGACCTCTGATATATGTTTGTTCTCCTGACCTCTGATATATGTTTGTTCTCCTGACCTCTGATATACGTTTGTTCTCCTGACCTCTGATATATGTTTGTTCTCCTGACCTCTGATATATGTTTGTTCTCCTGACCTCTGATATATGTTTGTTCTCCTGACCTCTGATATATGTTTGTTCTCCTGACCTCTGATATATGTTTGTTCTCCTGACCTCTGATATACGTTTGTTCTCCTGACCTCTGATATATGTGTGTTCTCCTGACCTCTGATATATGTTTGTTCTCCTGACCTCTGATATACGTTTGTTCTCCTGACCTCTGATATATGTCTGTTCTCCTGACCTCTGATATATGTTTGTTCTCCTGACCTCTGATATACGTGTGTTCTCCTGACCTCTGATATACGTTTGTTCTCCTGACCTCTGATATATGTGTGTTCTCCTGACCTCTGATATACGTTTGTTCTCCTGACCTCTGATATATGTGTGTTCTCCTGACCTCTGATATACGTTTGTTCTCCTGACCTCTGATATACGTTTGTTCTCCTGACCTCTGATATATGTTTGTTCTCCTGACCTCTGATATACGTTTGTTCTCCTGACCTCTGATATATGTGTGTTCTCCTGACCTCTGATATATGTTTGTTCTCCTGACCTCTGATATACGTTTGTTCTCCTGACCTCTGATATATGTGTGTTCTCCTGACCTCTGATATATGTCTGTTCTCCTGACCTCTGATATATGTTTGTTCTCCTGACCTCTGATATACGTGTGTTCTCCTGACCTCTGATATACGTTTGTTCTCCTGACCTCTGATATATGTGTGTTCTCCTGACCTCTGATATACGTTTGTTCTCCTGACCTCTGATATATGTGTGTTCTCCTGACCTCTGATATACGTTTGTTCTCCTGACCTCTGATATACGTTTGTTCTCCTGACCTCTGATATATGTGTGTTCTCCTGACCTCTGATATACGTTTGTTCTCCTGACCTCTGATATACGTTTGTTCTCCTGACCTCTGATATATGATTGTTCTCCTGACCTCTGATATATGTTTGTTCTCCTGACCTCTGATATATGTGTGTTCTCCTGACCTCTGATATATGTTTGTTCTCCTGACCTCTGATATATGTTTGTTCTCCTGACCTCTGATATACGTTTGTTCTCCTGACCTCTGATATACGTTTGTTCTCCTGACCTCTGATATATGTTTGTTCTCCTGACCTCTGATATACGTTTGTTCTCCTGACCTCTGATATACGTTTGTTCTCCTGACCTCTGATATATGTTTGTTCTCCTGACCTCTGATATATGTTTGCTCTCCTGACCTCTGATATATGTTTGTTCTCCTGACCTCTGATATATGTTTGTTCTCCTGACTTCTGATATATGTTTGTTCTCCTGACCTCTGATATATGTTTGTTCTCCTGACCTCTGATATATGTTTGTTCTCCTGACCTCTGATATACGTTTGTTCTCCTGACCTCTGATATACGTTTGTTCTCCTGACCTCTGATATACGTTTGTTCTCCTGACCTCTGATATACGTTTGTTCTCCTGACCTCTGATATACGTGTGTTCTCCTGACCTCTGATATATGTTTGTTCTCCTGACCTCTGATATATGTTTGTTCTCCTGACCTCTGATATATGTGTGTTCTCCTGACCTCTGATATATGTTTGTTCTCCTGACCTCTGATATATGTTTGTTCTCCTGACCTCTGATATACGTTTGTTCTCCTGACCTCTGATATATGTTTGTTCTCCTGACCTCTGATATACGTTTGTTCTCCTGACCTCTGATATACGTTTGTTCTCCTGACCTCTGATATACGTTTGTTCTCCTGACCTCTGATATATGTGTGTTCTCCTGACCTCTGATATATGTTTGTTCTCCTGACCTCTGATATACGTTTGTTCTCCTGACCTCTGATATACGTTTGTTCTCCTGACCTCTGATATATGTGTGTTCTCCTGACCTCTGATATACGTTTGTTCTCCTGACCTCTGATATATGTGTGTTCTCCTGACCTCTGATATACGTTTGTTCTCCTGACCTCTGATATACGTTTGTTCTCCTGACCTCTGATATATGTGTGTTCTCCTGACCTCTGATATACGTTTGTTCTCCTGACCTCTGATATACGTTTGTTCTCCTGACCTCTGATATATGATTGTTCTCCTGACCTCTGATATATGTCTGTTCTCCTGACCTCTGATATATGTTTGTTCTCCTGACCTCTGATATACGTTTGTTCTCCTGACCTCTGATATATGTGTGTTCTCCTGACCTCTGATATACGTTTGTTCTCCTGACCTCTGATATACGTTTGTTCTCCTGACCTCTGATATACGTTTGTTCTCCTGACCTCTGATATACGTTTGTTCTCCTGACCTCTGATATACGTTTGTTCTCCTGACCTCTGATATACGTTTGTTCTCCTGACCTCTGATATACGTTTGTTCTCCTGACCTCTGATATATGTTTGTTCTCCTGACCTCTGATATATGTTTGTTCTCCTGACCTCTGATATATGTTTGTTCTCCTGACCTCTGATATATGTTTGTTCTCCTGACCTCTGATATACGTTTGTTCTCCTGACCTCTGATATATGTTTGTTCTCCTGACCTCTGATATATGTCTGTTCTCCTGACCTCTGATATATGTTTGTTCTCCTGACCTCTGATATACGTTTGTTCTCCTGACCTCTGATATATGTTTGTTCTCCTGACCTCTGATATACGTTTGTTCTCCTGACCTCTGATATACGTTTGTTCTCCTGACCTCTGATATATGTTTGTTCTCCTGACCTCTGATATATGTTTGTTCTCCTGACCTCTGATATATGTTTGTTCTCCTGACCTCTGATATATGTTTGTTCTCCTGACCTCTGATATACGTTTGTTCTCCTGACCTCTGATATATGTTTGTTCTCCTGACCTCTGATATATGTTTGTTCTCCTGACCTCTGATATATGTTTGTTCTCCTGACCTCTGATATATGTTTGTTCTCCTGACCTCTGATATACGTTTGTTCTCCTGACCTCTGATATATGTTTGTTCTCCTGACCTCTGATATACGTTTGTTCTCCTGACCTCTGATATATGTTTGTTCTCCTGACCTCTGATATATGTTTGTTCTCCTGACCTCTGATATATGTTTGTTCTCCTGACCTCTGATATATGTTTGTTCTCCTGACCTCTGATATATGTTTGTTCTCCTGACCTCTGATATACGTTTGTTCTCCTGACCTCTGATATATGTTTGTTCTCCTGACCTCTGATATACGTTTGTTCTCCTGACCTCTGATATACGTTTGTTCTCCTGACCTCTGATATACGTTTGTTCTCCTGACCTCTGATATACGTTTGTTCTCCTGACCTCTGATATATGTGTGTTCTCCTGACCTCTGATATATGTCTGTTCTCCTGACCTCTGATATATGTTTGTTCTCCTGACCTCTGATATACGTTTGTTCTCCTGACCTCTGATATACGTTTGTTCTCCTGACCTCTGATATATGTTTGTTCTCCTGACCTCTGATATACGTTTGTTCTCCTGACCTCTGATATACGTTTGTTCTCCTGACCTCTGATATACGTTTGTTCTCCTGACCTCTGATATATGTTTGTTCTCCTGACCTCTGATATACGTTTGTTCTCCTGACCTCTGATATATGTTTGTTCTCCTGACCTCTGATATATGTTTGTTCTCCTGACCTCTGATATATATTTGTTCTCCTGACCTCTGATATATGTTTGTTCTCCTGACCTCTGATATATGTTTGTTCTCCTGACCTCTGATATATGTTTGTTCTCCTGACCTCTGATATACGTTTGTTCTCCTGACCTCTGATATACGTTTGTTCTCCTGACCTCTGATATATGTTTGTTCTCCTGACCTCTGATATATGTTTGTTCTCCTGACCTCTGATATACGTTTGTTCTCCTGACCTCTGATATACGTTTGCTCTCCTGACCTCTGATATACGTTTGTTCTCCTGACCTCTGATATATGTTTGTTCTCCTGACCTCTGATATATGTTTGTTCTCCTGACCTCTGATATATGTTTGTTCTCCTGACCTCTGATATACGTTTGCTCTCCTGACCTCTGATATATGTGTGTTCTCCTGACCTCTGATATATGTTTGTTCTCCTGACCTCTGATATACGTTTGTTCTCCTGACCTCTGATATATGTTTGTTCTCCTGACCTCTGATATACGTTTGTTCTCCTGACCTCTGATATACGTTTGTTCTCCTGACCTCTGATATACGTTTGTTCTCCTGACCTCTGATATATGTTTGTTCTCCTGACCTCTGATATACGTTTGTTCTCCTGACCTCTGATATACGTTTGTTCTCCTGACCTCTGATATATGTTTGTTCTCCTGACCTCTGATATATGTTTGTTCTCCTGACCTCTGATATATGTTTGTTCTCCTGACCTCTGATATATGTTTGTTCTCCTGACCTCTGATATATGTTTGTTCTCCTGACCTCTGATATATGTTTGTTCTCCTGACCTCTGATATATGTTTGTTCTCCTGACCTCTGATATATGTTTGTTCTCCTGACTTCTGATATATGTTTGTTCTCCTGACCTCTGATATACGTTTGTTCTCCTGACCTCTGATATATGTTTGTTCTCCTGACCTCTGATATATGTTTGTTCTCCTGACCTCTGATATATGTTTGTTCTCCTGACCTCTGATATATGTGTGTTCTCCTGACCTCTGATATATGTTTGTTCTCCTGACCTCTGATATACGTTTGTTCTCCTGACCTCTGATATATGTTTGTTCTCCTGACCTCTGATATACGTTTGTTCTCCTGACCTCTGATATACGTTTGTTCTCCTGACCTCTGATATATGTTTGTTCTCCTGACCTCTGATATATGTTTGCTCTCCTGACCTCTGATATATGTTTGTTCTCCTGACCTCTGATATATGTTTGTTCTCCTGACTTCTGATATATGTTTGTTCTCCTGACCTCTGATATATGTTTGTTCTCCTGACCTCTGATATATGTTTGTTCTCCTGACCTCTGATATACGTTTGTTCTCCTGACCTCTGATATACGTTTGTTCTCCTGACCTCTGATATATGTTTGTTCTCCTGACCTCTGATATATGTTTGCTCTCCTGACCTCTGATATATGATTGTTCTCCTGACCTCTGATATATGTTTGTTCTCCTGACCTCTGATATATGTGTGTTCTCCTGACCTCTGATATATGTGTGTTCTCCTGACCTCTGATATACGTTTGTTCTCCTGACCTCTGATATATGTTTGTTCTCCTGACCTCTGATATATGTTTGTTCTCCTGACCTCTGATATATGTTTGTTCTCCTGACCTCTGATATATGTTTGTTCTCCTGACCTCTGATATACGTTTGTTCTCCTGACCTCTGATATACGTTTGTTCTCCTGACCTCTGATATACGTTTGTTCTCCTGACCTCTGATATACGTTTGTTCTCCTGACCTCTGATATATGTGTGTTCTCCTGACCTCTGATATATGTCTGTTCTCCTGACCTCTGATATATGTTTGTTCTCCTGACCTCTGATATACGTTTGTTCTCCTGACCTCTGATATATGTTTGTTCTCCTGACCTCTGATATACGTTTGTTCTCCTGACCTCTGATATACGTTTGTTCTCCTGACCTCTGATATACGTTTGTTCTCCTGACCTCTGATATACGTTTGTTCTCCTGACCTCTGATATACGTGTGTTCTCCTGACCTCTGATATACGTTTGTTCTCCTGACCTCTGATATATGTTTGTTCTCCTGACCTCTGATATATGTGTGTTCTCCTGACCTCTGATATATGTTTGTTCTCCTGACCTCTGATATATGTTTGTTCTCCTGACCTCTGATATATGTTTGTTCTCCTGACCTCTGATATATGTTTGTTCTCCTGACCTCTGATATATGTTTGTTCTCCTGACCTCTGATATATGTTTGTTCTCCTGACCTCTGATATACGTTTGTTCTCCTGACCTCTGATATACGTTTGTTCTCCTGACCTCTGATATATGTTTGTTCTCCTGACCTCTGATATACGTTTGTTCTCCTGACCTCTGATATATGTTTGTTCTCCTGACCTCTGATATATGTTTGTTCTCCTGACCTCTGATATATGTTTGTTCTCCTGACCTCTGATATATGTTTGTTCTCCTGACCTCTGATATATGTTTGTTCTCCTGACCTCTGATATATGTTTGTTCTCCTGACCTCTGATATATGTTTGTTCTCCTGACCTCTGATATACGTTTGTTCTCCTGACCTCTGATATATGTTTGTTCTCCTGACCTCTGATATATGTTTGTTCTCCTGACCTCTGATATATGTTTGTTCTCCTGACCTCTGATATATGTTTGTTCTCCTGACCTCTGATATACGTTTGTTCTCCTGACCTCTGATATATGTTTGTTCTCCTGACCTCTGATATACGTTTGTTCTCCTGACCTCTGATATATGTTTGTTCTCCTGACCTCTGATATACGTTTGTTCTCCTGACCTCTGATATACGTTTGTTCTCCTGACCTCTGATATATGTTTGTTCTCCTGACCTCTGATATACGTGTGTTCTCCTGACCTCTGATATATGTTTGTTCTCCTGACCTCTGATATATGTTTGTTCTCCTGACCTCTGATATACGTTTGACCCGTATTTATCATTTGTTTTAGACATTTATGGCCATGATCATTGGATGTACCTTTTAAAATCTGTATACCCCGTAATTAATTGACGTATTTTGCGTTCCACATGATGCTTTACTTTCCACCATTACGGTAACCCCAGCTCCTTTTGCATGAGCTTGACCCCACACGACCTCATGGTGCACTTTGTGTTTGGCGGTTTTTCTAGAGGGTTTTACATAATACCCCACTGACTGTATAGGACGCTTGTTTTATTACTCTGTTCACTTGGCCTGATGAAGACATTGAAACGTTCAGCCTTATTGATACATAAATATAATTGTTTTACCATAAACACTTTTACTTTTGGCTTCTTCCTACAAATATCAGCAGCGCCTCTCATGGTCCACTAACTTTACTCCACTTTGCGGATAGCTTCTGATGACAGCTCCGAAGTAGATGTGAACAGATCCTAAGACCAATGTTTGGGAGGTTCTCACATTGAAGTTTCGCTGTACTTTACGCCTCATTCACACAGTAATTTGGCCCCTTTTTCCGTGTCTATCTTCTGGCGGCCATTCCTGTTATTTCAGGTGATCATAGCCGCAGCCTGGTTAGCAGTGGCGTAACTACCGCTATAGCAGCCATAGCGCCTGCTAAGGGGCCCGTGGCATGAGGGGGCCCGTGTTGCCCGCCGGCACGGCCCCCACCGTGGCCGGAGGCTCCGCTAGCTGCCGCTATGGCTGCTACAGCGGGACGCCACTGAACACTACGGCATAGCAGGGAGGTATCTCCCCGCTCTGCCATTAAACAAAAGACATGTATCCCCCTCTCCACAAGATCTCCACAGGACATGTATCCCCTCTCCACAGGATATACACAGGACAGGGGATACATGTGTGATCGCTGGCATTGATAGGGAGAACGGGGGACTGAAAGTCCCCTGAAGTTCTCCATCACAAACCTCGGACTTCCGGGGTCTGTCTCGGCAGCTCCGGAGAAATGAATGGAGCGCCGGTCGCGCTTGTGCGCATGCGTGTCCAGCACTCCTTTCACTTTTAAGCTGCGCAGACGCCGGAAGTCAGAGGTTTGTCATGGAGAACTTGGGGGACTTTCGGTCCCCCATTCTCCCTATCGCTGCCAGCGATCACACATGTATCCCCTGTCCTGTGAAGATCCTGTGGAGAGGGGATACATGTCTTTTGTCTTTTCACACTGTAGGTCGCATTTTTGGGGGGGGGGGGGTTGGGGACGCTGTATGGCGTTCCCTACAGGGAGGGCTGTAAGGCGTTCCCTACAGGGGGGGCTGTATGGTGCTATCTACAGGGGGGTCTGTATGGTGTTATCTACAGGGGGGTCTGTATGGTGCTATCTACAGGGGGGTCTGTATGGTGTTATCTACAGGGGGGTCTGTATGGTGCTATCTACAGAGGGGTCTGTATGGCGCTATCTACAGGGGGGTCTGTATGGTGTTATCTACAGGGGGGTCTGTATGGCGCTATCTACAGAGGGGGCTGAATAGCGTTCCCTACAGGGGGGGGCTGTAAGGCGTTCCCTACAGGGGGGGGCTGTATGGCGTTCCCTACAGGGGGGCTGTATGGCGTTCCCTACAGGGGGGGCTGTATGGCGTTCCCTACAGGGGGGCTGTATGGCGTTCCCTACAGGGGGGGGGCTGTATGGCGTTCCCTACAGGGGGGGGGCTGTATGGCGTTCCCTACAGGGGGGGCTGTATGGCGTTCCCTACAGGGGGGGCTGTATGGCGTTCCCTACAGACCCTCCTGTAGGAAACGCCATACAGCCCCCCTGTAGATAACGCCATAGAGTCCCCCCTGTAGATAACGCCATACAGCCCCCCCCTGTAGGGAATTCCATACAGCCCCCTCTGTAGATAACGCCATACAGCCCCCTCTGTAGATAGCGCCATACAGCCCCCCTGTAGATAGCGCCATACAGCCCCCTCTGTAGATAGCGCCATACAGCCCCCTCTGTAGATAGCGCCATACAGCCCCCCTGTAGATAGCGCCATACAGCCCCCTCTGTAGATGGCGCCATACAGCCCCCTCTGTAGATGGCGCCATACAGCCCCCTCTGTAGATGGCGCCATACAGCCCCCTCTGTAGATAGCGCCATACAGCCCCCTCTGTAGATAACGCCATACAGCCCCCTCTGTAGATAACGCCATACAGCCCCCTCTGTAGATAACGCCATACAGCCCCCACTGTAGATAGCGCCATACAGACCCCTCTGTAGATAGCGCCATACAGCCCCCTCTGTAGATAACGCCATACAGCCCCCTTTGTAGATATCTACAGGGGGGGCTGTAAAAAAGGCACTATCTACAAGGGGGGGTTGTGTGACACCCAGGGGAGGGGGGGCCCCAGTCAAAACTTTGCTATGGGGCCCAGTCTTTCCTAGTAACGCCCCTGCAGGTTAGGACTGTTGTAGTGATATTCCAGGGTCACGGATAGTAAGGCTGGGTTCAGACACCATATTTACAGACGTAATTCGGGCATTTTAGCCCCGAATTACGTCCGAAAATACGGCTCCAAAGCGGCAGCAAGCATCTGCTCATTCATTTGAATGGGTTTTACGATGTTCTGTGCCGACGGTCATTTTTTTTACGCGCCACTGTCAAAAGACGGCGCGTAAAAAAGACGCGTGGAAAAACTGCTCCAATTACGTCCGTAATGGACGCAGCGAAAAACGCCTGCACATGCCATTACGGCTGAAATTCCGGAGCTGTTTTCTCCTGAAAACAGCTCTGGAATTTCAGCCGTATCGGACTGCCGTGTGAACATACCCTTAGAGGAGACTGAACACAATCTCCATCAGTGGTCGCTCTGCACGTATTATAACATTTCATCAACTGTGTTAGTGGTCGCCCCGGGCCGTGTCTATATCAGCTCTCGTGTGGTTGTGTGGATATCGTACTTGTCTCTTCATGGTCACCTGTGTTAGTGGTTGCCCCGGCCGTGTCTATACCCGCTCTCGTCTGGTTGTGTGGACATTGTACTTGTCTCTTCATGGTCACTTGTGTTAGTGGTCGCTCCGGGCGTGTCTATATCCGCTCTCGTCTGGTTGTGTGGACATCGTACTTGTCTCTTCATGGTCACCTGTGTTAGTGGTTGCCCCGGCCGTGTCTATACCCGCTCTCGTCTGGTTGTGTGGACATTGTACTTGTCTCTTCATGGTCACTTGTGTTAGTGGTCGCTCCGGGCGTGTCTATATCCGCTCTCGTCTGGTTGTGTGGACATTGTACTTGTCTCTTCATGGTCACTTGTGTTAGTGGTCGCTCCGGGCCATGTCTATATCCGCTCTCGTCTGGTTGTGTGGACATCGTACTTGTCTCTTCATGGTCATCTGTGTTAGTGGTCGCTCCGGCCCGGGTCTATATCCACTCTCGTCTGGTTGTGTAGACATCGTACTTGTCTCTTCACGGTAACCTGTGTCAGTGGTCATTTTGGGCTGTCTCTATATTCACTCTCGTCTGGTTGTGTGGACATCAGTCTTGTCTTTTCATGGTCACCTGTGTTAGTGGTCGCTCCGGGCCGTGTCTATACCCACTCATCTGGTTGTGTGGACATCGTTCTTGTCACTTCATGGTCACCTGTGTTAGTGGTCGCTCCGGTCCGTGTCTATACCCGCTCTCATCTGGCTATGTAGACATCGTACTTGTCTCTTCATGGTCACCTGTGTTAGTGGTCGCTCCGGTCCGTGTCTATATCCACTCTCGTCTGGTTGTGTGGACATCGACTTGTCTGTTCATGGTCCACCTGTGTTAGTGGTTGCTCTGGGTCGTGTCTATATCCGCTCTCGTCTGATTGTGTGGACATTGTATTTGTCTCTTCATGGTCACCTGTGTTAGTGGTCGCTCCGGGCCGTGTCTATATCCGCTCTCGTCTGGTTGTGTGGGCATCGTACTTGTCTTTTCATGGTCACCTGTGTTAATGGTCGCTCCGGGCCATGTCTATACCCACTCTCATCTGGTTGTGTGGACGTCGTTTTTGTCTCTTCATGGTCACCTGTGTTAGTGGTCGCTCCGTGCCGTGTCTATATACGCTCTCGTCTGGTTGTGTGGACATCGTACTTGTCACTTCATGGTCACCTGTGTTAGTGATCGCCCTGGGCCGTGTCTGTATCTACATTCACATTACACATATACAGCTCTACTACATGCGCATTACAAATATACAGCTCTGCTACATGCACATTACACATACACAGCTCAGCTACATGCACATTACACACATACAGCTCTGCTACATGCACATTACACACATACAGCTCTGCTACATGCACATTACACACATATAGCTCTACAACATGCACATTACACATATACAGCTCTACTACATGCACATTACACATATACAGCACTACTACAACAGTGCAGAAATGTTTGAATAGTGAGAAGCTGAAGACATCTGAGCGGAAAACTGTAGAAATGGGCTGTGGCCGGGAGAAGTCATCATAGAGGTCTGAACCGGATGGAGAAGAAAAGAGAAAAAGAACAACTAGAATCTGAGACATCACCAGTGACTCACTTAATATAAATGTTTATTCTGCCTTTCCATTGCTACTGTCTGAACTACTACAGGTACCCTTGTGCTTGGACTGTATATACATTGACTTGGTACACTGTTTGGCCAGCTGCTATCCTGCTATGGCGGTACAGCCCAGTGGGTCCACATACCCACAGATTGTGACACTAAGCTTTGTTCTGGTGCTGTATATATGTATAGAGCTTGTTTCTGGTGCTGTATATATGTATAGAGCTTGGTTGTGGTGCTGTATATATGTATAGAGCTTTGTTGTGGTGCTGTATATATGTACTGAGCTTGGTTCTGGTGCTGTTTATATGTACTGAGCTTTGTTCTGGTGCTGTATTTATGTACTGAGCTTGTTCTGGTGATGTATATATGTACTCTGCTTGGTTCTAGTATTGTATATATGTACTGAGCTTTGTTCTGGTGCTGTATATATATATATATATATATATATATATATATATGTATATACACACACCGGTACCCTTGTGCTTGGACTGTATATACATTGACTTGGTCCACATACCCACAGATTTTGACACTGAGCTTGGTTCTGGTGCTGTATATATGTATAGAGCTTGGTTCTGGTGCGGCATATATGTACTGATCTTGGTTCTGGTGCTGTATATATGTATTGAGCTTGGTTCTGGTGCGGCATATATGTACTGATCTTGGTTCTGGTGCGGCATATATGTACTGATCTTGGTTCTGGTACTGTATATATATACTGAGCTTTGTTCTGGTGCTGTTTATATATATATACTGAGCTTTGTTCTGGTGCTGTATTTATGTACTGAGCTCGTTCTGGTGATGTATATATGTACTCTGCTTTGCTCTGGTGCTGTATATATGTACCGATCTTTGTTCTGGTGCTGTATACACTACCGGTCAAAAGTTTAGGATCACTTAGAAATGTCCTTATTTTTGCAAGAAAAGCACAGTTTTTTTCAATGAAGATAACATGAAATTAATCAGAAATCCACTCTATACATTGTTAATGTGATAAATGACTATTCTAGCTGCAAATGTCTGGTGTTTAATGCAATATCTACATCTGCCTGTGTAAACGTTTAAAAAAAAAAATTATTTAGCAAAATTTATCATGAAAAAATGTAGGGCAAAGATTGACAAAGAATCCAGATACAGGCATTGGCAGGCAAATCCGGATTGCACGCGATAGCTTGCGGAGTATAGACATGCAATTAGCACCTAGATACGAGTGCCCAACATGTACAAACACCCCACACATTTAGTCCTGCCACGCGTGCTGACAAATATTCTAATGGATTTGCCTGCCACAGATATAACAGACACACTTCCCAATGCGTTTCTGCACCACATAGGGGAGCGTCCTCAGGGGTATATTTTGTCTAGTTATCTTTATTAATGAAAGGCCGGTCAGCATGTATTATGCTGTTCGTTTAAATTTCGGCGCGCATGAGACATCTAATATCGGTCCCAATGCGCGCTGGGGAAATGCTGAAATCTTATACACATCAAACCCCACCTCCCCAGCCACGAGCATGGTCGAGCCACACCAATAGGATGTTGAGACGTCAGAACAGACGCCCATCCAACCGGCCGGCCCCCTGGTAACCACCTGGCCAACAGGATCAATGCATACTGCATCGTTGGTAACTGGGGGGGGGGAGCCAAAGGCGGCCGAACACACCAAACCGACACAGCACCGACCCGAGCGCTGTGCTACAGCAGAAGGCAGGACTCAAAGAGTGACAACCAAAAACTCACAAACAGAACCAACACACAAGCACATAGACCACCGCATCTACATACCAGAACAGAAGACACATGTAATACAGACGCTCCCCGTGTAATATCACACATGTAATACAGACGCTCCCCGTGTAATATCACACATGTAATACAGACGCTCCCCGTGTAATATCACACATGTAATACAGACGCCCCCGTGTAATATCACACATGTAATACAGACGCCCCCGGGTAATATCACACATGTAATACAGACGCTCCCCGTGTAATATCACACATGTAATACAGACGCTCTCCGTGTAATATCACACATGTAATACAGACGTCCCCGTGTAATATCACACATGTAATACAGACGTCCCCGTGTAATATCACACATGTAATACAGACGTTCCCCGTGTAATATCACACATGTAATACAGACGCTCCCCGTGTAATATCACACATGTAATACAGACGCTCCCCGTATAATATCACACATGTAATACAGACGCCCCCGTGTAATATCACACATGTAATACAGACGCCCCCGGGTAATATCACACATGTAATACAGACGCTCCCCGTGTAATATCACACATGTAATACAGACGCTCTCCGTGTAATATCACACATGTAATACAGACGCTCCCCGTGTAATATCACACATGTAATACAGACGCTCCCGTGTAATATCACACATGTAATACAGGCGCTCCCCGTGTAATATCACACATGTAATACAGACGTCCCCGTGTAATATCACACATGTAATACAGACGCTCCCCGTGTAATATCACACATGTAATACAGACGCTCCCCCCGTGTAATATCACACATGTAATACAGACGCTCCCCGTGTAATATCACACATGTAATACAGACGTCCCCGTGTAATATCACACATGTAATACAGACGCTCCCCGTGTAATATCACACATGTAATACAGACGCCCCCGTGTAATATCACACATGTAATACAGACGTCCCCGTGTAATATCACACATGTAATACAGACTCTCCCCGTGTAATATCACACATATAATACAGACGCCCCCGTGTAATATCACACATGTAATACAGACACTCCCCGTGTAATATCACACATGTAATACAGACGTCCCCGTGTAATATCACACATGTAATACAGACATCCTCGTGTAATATCACACATGTAATACAGACGCCCCCGTGTAATATCACACATGTAATACAGACGCTCCCCGTGTAATATCACACATGTAATACAGACGCTTCCCCGGGTAATATCACACATGTAATACAGACGTCCCCGTGTAATATAACACATGTAATACACACGCTCCCCCCGTGTAATATCACACATGTAATACAGACGCTCCCCGTGTAATATCACACATGTAATACAGACGCTCCCCGTGTAATATCACACATGTAATACAGACGCCCCCGTGTAATATCACACATGTAATACAGACGCTCCCCCGTGTAATATCACACATGTAATACAGACGCTCCCCGTATAATATCACACATGTAATACAGACGCCCCCGTGTAATATCACACATGTAATACAGACGGATCCTGTGTAATATCACACATGTAATACAGACGCCCCCGTGTAATATCACACATGTTATACAGACGCTCCCCCGTGTAATATCACACATGTAATACAGACGCTCCCCGTATAATATCACACATGTAATACAGACGCCCCCGTGTAATATCACACATGTAATACAGACGTCCCCGTGTAATATCACACATGTAATACAGACGCTCCCCGTGTAATATCACACATGTAATACAGACGTCCCCGTGTAATATCACACATGTAATACAGACGTCCCCGTGTAATATAACACATGTAATACACACGCTCCCCCCGTGTAATATCACACATGTAATACAGACGCTCCCCGTGTAATATCACACATGTAATACAGACGCTCCCCGTGTAATATCACACATGTAATACAGACGCCCCCGTGTAATATCACACATGTAATACAGACGCTCCCCCGTGTAATATCACACATGTAATACAGACGCTCCCCGTATAATATCACACATGTAATACAGACGCCCCCGTGTAATATCACACATGTAATACAGACGGATCCTGTGTAATATCACACATGTAATACAGACGCCCCCGTGTAATATCACACATGTTATACAGACGCTCCCCCGTGTAATATCACACATGTAATACAGACGCTCCCCGTATAATATCACACATGTAATACAGACGCCCCCGTGTAATATCACACATGTAATACAGACGTCCCCGTGTAATATCACACATGTAATACAGACGCTCCCCGTGTAATATCACACATGTAATACAGACGTCCCCGTGTAATATCACACATGTAATACAGACGCTCCCCCTGTGTAATATCACACATGTAATACAGACGCTCCCCGTGTAATATCACACATGTAATACAGACGTCCCCGTGTAATATCACACATGTAATACAGACGCTCCCCGTGTAATATCACACATGTAATACAGACACTCCCCATGTAATATCACACATGTAATACAGACACTCGCCGTGTAATATCACACATGTAATACAGACGCTCCCCGTGTAATATCACACATGTTATACAGACGCTCCCCCCGTGTAATATCACACATGTAATACAGACGTCCCCGTGTAATATCACACATGTAATACAGACATCCTCGTGTAATATCACACATGTAATACAGACGCCCCCGTGTAATATCACACATGTAATACAGATGTCCCCGTGTAATATCACACGTTATACAGACGCTCCCCCCGTGTAATATCACACATGTAATACAGACGTCCCCGTGTAATATCACACATGTTATACAGACGCTCCCCCCGTGTAATATCACACATGTAATACAGACTCTCCCCGTGTAATATCACACATATAATACAGACGCTCCCCGTGTAATATCACACATGTAATACAG
The DNA here is from genome assembly GCF_050947455.1 of Rhinoderma darwinii. Classification (NCBI taxonomy): domain Eukaryota; kingdom Metazoa; phylum Chordata; class Amphibia; order Anura; family Rhinodermatidae; genus Rhinoderma; species Rhinoderma darwinii. The sequence goes on along the minus strand of NC_134688.1, from coordinate 483,650,372 downwards.
ACTCTCCCCGTGTAATATCACACATATAATACAGACGCCCCCGTGTAATATCACACATGTAATACAGACACTCCCCGTGTAATATCACACATGTAATACAGACGCTCCCCGTGTAATATCACACATGTAATACAGACGCTTCCCCGTGTAATATCACACATGTAATACAGACGCCCCCGGGTAATATCACACATGTAATACAGACGCTCGCCGTGTAATATCACACATGTAATACAGACGTCCCCGTGTAATATAACACATGTAATACAGACGCTCCCCCCGTGTAATATCACACATGTAATACAGACGCTCCCCGTGTAATATCACACATGTAATACAGACGCTCCCCGTGTAATATCACACATGTAATACAGACGCTCCCCTTGTAATATCACACATGTAATACAGACGCCCCCGTGTAATATCACACATGTAATACAGACGCTCCCCCGTGTAATATCACACATGTAATACAGACGCTCCCCGTGTAATATCACACATGTAATACAGACGCTCCCCGTGTAATATCACACATGTAATACAGACGCTCCCCTTGTAATATCACACATGTAATACAGACGCCCCCGTGTAATATCACACATGTAATACAGACGCTCCCCCCGTGTAATATCACACATGTAATACAGACGTCCCCGTGTAATATCACACATGTAATACAGACGCTCCCCGTGTAATATCACACATGTAATACAGACACTCCCCGTGTAGTACAAGCGCTGCCTGTAAAAAATGTTGTGTATTACATGTTCATATAATACTTATTATTGGTTAGACATTTTGTATGGGCTTCGTTATCCTACCTCCTCCTAAGAGAGACTAAAGAGGGGGAGCGATATGTGGCACAATTTGCACATTATCTTCCAAACCTTGACCCCATCCCAGTAATACCCATATTTATACACTATATGGAGAAAAGTATGTGACCCCCCCACATTCCACCTACAGGAGATTTTATGATGTCCCATTATAAATCCATAGACATTAATATGTAGTAAAACGTCTTCCACACTTCTGGGGACTTTCTACAAGATTTTAAGGCGACTGCATGGCGAGTGCCGGATGTTATACACCTGTGGGAATGGCTGAAGGAAACACTCAAATTCAATAATTAAGAGGGGGGCACATACTTTTCTCCATATAGTGGATGTATATATATATATATATGTACAGGGTCAGGCCTGCAGGTGGAGGGAATCTGGGACTGTATGACTGTATCTGGGACACTTGAAGGACTGAGTTTTGTCCATATACTTGATCTTTCTTGTCACTTATCTCCTTCGGTGATTTCTACTTTCGTCACCTCCGTAAGACGCGCTTCTGTCCATTTGTCGCCGTTTCACCAGTATAACTATAATGAGAGCTGCCAGTAATCCTCCAATGGTCAATGGGACAACGAGGACATGGCGATTGGGTTTCTCCTTCTGTGTAACTTCCATCTTATCTGAGGAGAGAAGTAGAAAACAAGTTATAGGATCGTCCTGCTCGAAGAACGTTTCTAGGCGGCGTCCTGCGACTTTCCGTTTTTTATCTTCCCAGTTGTACTTTGTTCTTGCTTCAGATGGTGACACGACGTCGGCAGCAGATACGAGGCATGAACATCAGCAGATGATATAAATCCAGGACAAATTCATGGAGGCAATTCATGTTTCCACGGAAGTTCCCTATATTTCAGCAGCCGTAGAATATTACCATGGGATTATCTGTTAGTGCCGGGAAAATCCATTTAACTATTTTATGTCCACATGGTCTCTACACACCCACGCCCCGAAATCCCCACATGAAGGGCTGACACTGGGACCATGAATGCAAAGCACAAAATCCGGGGACTGATAGGGGACCTCAAGCTGCCGAGTCTACTGAATAATGGGGGACCCCATATACTAGCCAGACGTATGAGTCTATTATTACAGTGGTGGATAGAGTTGTCTTGTTGCAGGATTATATATGGGGTACGTATGTGTAATATTTAGGGTATATTTGGACTATATATATATATGGTGTGTGTATGGGTTATATATGTAGTTCTGTAGTTCCCACACTCTTCTGTCGCGCACAGCCGGGATTCATGTTGGTTTCCTTTCCTTTCTTGGGTTCTAGGTGTCGGAGCAGCGGGACGGTTATGTGAGTATAAACTGCATAGTGTGTACAGGTGATTACCCAGCCCTCCTGTCGTGCCCTATAAGAGGGAGATTCTGTGGGAGTAACTACAGGTGTCATTGTGTGTGGGCGTCAGGTGGGACGGTCACACCTCGGTATATGGGAGGGGGGCATAGGAGGTTTCATTACTATTATATTAATATACACAACTTTTCCTACTACTCCATATAACTCCTCCCTAATAATCCACCTATAATGTCATAACTCCTCCTACCACTTAATTTACTGCCTCCCATGACTCCTCCTATAACTCCTCCTCCTACCTTATGAAACTCCTCCTATAACACCTTCACACTCCTCCCATAACTCCATATAACTCCTCCTACTTCTCTATAAAATATGTCTGTGACTCCTCCTATAATTCCATCTAACTCCTCCTATTAGCGCACATTACTCCTCCTATTAGCGCACATTACTCCTCCCATTAGCGCACAATACTCCTCCTATTAGTGCACATTACTCCTCCTATTAGCGCACATTACTCCTCCCATTAGCGCACATTACTCCTCCTATTAGCGCACATTACTCCTCCTATTAGCGCACATTACTCCTCCTATTAGCGCACATTACGTCTCCTATTAGCGCACATTACTCCTCCTATTAGCGCACATTACTCCTCCTATTATTGCACATTACTCCTCCTATTAGCGCACATTACTCCTCCTATTGGCGCACATTACGTCTCCTATTAGCGCACATTACTCCTCCTATTAGCGCACATTACTCCTCCTATTAGCGCACATTACTCCTCCTATTATTGCACATTACTCCTCCTATTAGCGCACATTACTCCTCCTATTAGCGCACATTACGTCTCCTATTAGCGCACATTACTCCTCCTATTAGCGCACATTACTCCTCCTATTATTGCACATTACTCCTCCTATTAGCGCACATTACTCCTCCTATTGGCGCACATTACGTCTCCTATTAGCGCACATTACTCCTCCTATTAGCGCACATTACTCCTCCTATTAGCGCACATTACTCCTCCTATTAGCGCACATTACTCCTCTTATTAGCGCACATTACTCCTCCTATTAGCGCACACTACTCCTCCTATTAGCGCACATTACTCCTCCTATTAGCGCACATTACTCCTCTTATTAGCGCACATTACTCCTCCTATTAGCGCACACTACTCCTCCTATTAGCGCACATTACTCCTCCTATTAGCGCACATTACTCCTCTTATTAGCGCACATTACTCCTCCTATTAGCGCACACTACTCCTCCTATTAGCGCACATTACTCCTCCTATTAGCGCACATTACTCCTCCTATTAGCGCACATTACTCCTCCTATTAGCGCACATTACTCCTCCTATTATTGCACATTACTCCTCTTATTAGCGCACATTACTCCTCCTATTAGCGCACATTACTCCTCCTATTAGCGCACATTACTCCTCCTATTAGCGCACATTACTCCTCCTATTGGCGCACATTACGTCTCCTATTAGCGCACATTACTCCTCCTATTAGCGCACATTACTCCTCCTATTAGCGCACATTACTCCTCCTATTAGCGCACATTACTCCTCCTATTAGGCCACATAACTCCTCTTTTTGGCACTTCTATACCATTAAACTGAACACTGTCTCATTCCACTAGTCCATATAACCCGGCAGGAATTGGGGTCTCATAGCACATAATTAAATGAGGTCCCCTTTTGAAGCTGATTGACATCACCACACCTCTAAAGACCTGAGACCTGCAGGGGGTCTCACCACCCATTACAATAAGGAAAGAGGCTCCAGGGGTCCCATAGCATCTCCATGTTCTGCCGGTGCGGTACCTCCACCCTTGATATAACGCATCCCTTTAAGGTTTCGTGTAGTCATGGACTCACAGTACTGTGATGTCAGATTTCCATTCTTAGTGATTATGACACATGAGATGTTGATGTTGGACGTGATGTTGAGGCTGATTGTGCTGCTCATCCTGATGATGTCCCCGTCCTGGTGGACCTCCTGGTGGACACGACCCTCCTGGAGCTCGCTGCAATCACTAGCATTTATCCACATTATTCTCGGCAGCTCTAGTCCCCCCTGTGATGTGCAGGTCAGGGTCATCTCCTTGCCATACGACAGCTTCCCTGATGTGGGGATGTTCACCACCGGGGTGCTGAATTCAGCTGTAAATACAGAAGGTGGGGTACATCATGAAGATAACGGTGTGACTTACGGGAGGCTGAGGTGGATATGAAGAGGTTATGGGGGGTGCTCAATGTATAAGGTAGCCCCAGACAGACATAAGCTGGCAGTGTGTCCTCACCTGTCACCTCCAGGTCCACTGTGGTATTATTGAAGATGCTTATAGAGGACGGACTCCACAGTACGATGCAGACATAGGTGCCGCTATCATTTAAAGACAGGTTGGTCAGGCTGAGGTTGAAATTTCCAGCTCGTAATTCATCGGGATTTAGATGAGCACGGCCACTAAACGCCTCATCCACAAATCTGGTGTCCATCATCCCGTCCATGACTACAGCCACCACAAGATCTCTCGGGAGGTTCCTCAGCTGCCAGTAAACAGTGATCTCCTCTATGGGGCCCGGCAGGTGATCGTGCACACATGGTAACTCCACCGAGCCCTGCAACTGACCCACCAGGCCAGAGACGAATCTAAAAACTGCCAGACGAAGATCATTACACAAGAGACAACATATCAGGTCTATACGAATACGACAGGTTAACCCTCCGGAGGGGAACTTATAGAGGTCCTTCTCAATGAATTAGAAGATCATCAAAAAGTTCATTTATTTCACTAATTTAATTCAAAAAGTGTCTCATATATTCTATAGATTCATCACACACAGAGGGATCTATTTCCAGCATTTTTTTCTTGTAATGTTGATGATTATGGGAACAGTTACTGAAAACCCAAAATTTAGTGTCTCAGAAAATTAGAATATTGGATAAAAGTTTCAGATTGTCGTCTCCTGGTGTGACCCTCTAATCAGTGAATCAACGCAAAACACCTCCAAAGGTTTCCTAAGTCTTTAAATGAGGGGAAGCCACAAAAGGACATTGCTGAAGAAGCTGCTGATCACAGAGCGCTGTATCCAAGCAGATTAATGGAAAGAGAGGTAGAAAAAAGTGTGGTAGAAAAAGGTGCACAAGCAACAGGGGTAACCGCAGCCTTGAAAGTATTGTCAAGAAAAGGCCATTCAAGAATCTGGGGGAAAATCAGCAGCGTCTTACCGGGGCTAAGGAGAAAAAGGACGGGTCTGCTGCCCAGTGTCCAAAGTCCTGTTTTCAGATGAAAGTAAATTTTGCATTTCTGTAAAGGATCTGCCAAGCACAGCTTCTGTGTCAACGCCCATAGGTAATCAGTCTGCACCTGGTTCTATGTCTGTGAGACTGACTCCATCTTCCACCACTCAGGCTGGCAGGCTTAGGAGTGGGAGAGCCTATCGCAGCCTGGCCAGACGGAGCTAGCTCCCGCCCTCTGTCTATTTATACCTGCCTTTCCTGTTCCTCCTTGCTTGTGATTCTTCTCGTTTGGTTTCCTGGCCCTGCTGCAGCTTCTGAACTATTTGACCCTGCTTCATATTGACCCCGGCTTACTGACTACTCTTCTGCTCTGCGTTTAGTACCTCGTACACTCCTGGTTTGACTCGACTCGATCACCCCTCTTGTTGCTCACGGTGTTGCCGTGGGCAACTGCCCCATTTCCCTTAGCTTCTGTGTACCCTTGTCTGTTTGTCTGTCGTGCACTTATTGAGCGTAGGGACCGTCGCCCAGTTGTACCCCGTCACCTAGGGCGGGTCGTTGCAAGTAGGCAGGGAATGAGTGGCGGGTAGATTAGGGCTCACTTGTCTGTTTCCCTACCCCCATCATTACAATTTCATTTGGAAATCTCGGTCCCAGAGTCTGGAGGAAGAGTGGAGAGGCGTCAATCCAAGTGTCCTGCGCTCCAGTGTGAAGTATCCGCAGTCAGTGATGGTTTGGGGGCCGTGTCCTCTGCTGGTGCTGGTCACTGTGTTATATCAGGTCCAGAGTCAGCGCAGCGTCTAGCAGGACATTCCCACACTTCATGCTTCCCTCTGCTGACAGATTTATGGAGGCGCTGATTTAATTTTTCAGCAGGACTCGGCACCTGCCCACACTGCCAAAAGTACCAACACCTGGTGTAATAACCTCAGTATCACTGCGCCTGATTGGCCAGCAAACTCGCCGACCTAAACCCCATAGAGAATCTATAGGGAGGAAGATGAGAGACCCCGGACCCAACAATGCAGACGAGCTGAAGGCCGATATCATACAACCTGGGTTTCCATAACACCTCAGCAGTGCCACAGACTGATCGCCTCCATGCCACACTGCATTGATAACACCTCAGCAGTGCCACAGACTGATCGCCTCCATGCCATGCCGCATTGATAACACCTTAGCCGTGGCACAGGCTGATCGCCCCCATGCCATGCCGTATTGATAACACCTCAGCAGTGCCACAGGCTGATCGTCCCCATGCCACGCCGCATTGATAACAACTTAGCAGTGCCACAAGCTAATCGCCTCCATGCCACGCAGCATTGATAAACCCTCAGCAGTGCCACAGGCTGATCGCCTCCATGCCACGCCGCATTGATAACACCTCAGCAGTGCCACAGACTGATCGCCTCCATGCCACGCCGCATTGATAACACCTCAGCAGTGCCACAGTTTGATGCCTCCATGCCACGCCGCATTGATAACACCTCAGCCGTAGCACAGGCTGATCGTCCCCATGCCACGCCGCATTGATAACAACTTAGCAGTGCCACAGGCTAATCGCCTCCATGCCATGCCGCATTGATAAACCCTCAGCAGTGCCACAGGCTGATCGCCTCCATGCCACGCCACATTGATAACACCTCAGCAGTGCCACAGGTTGATCACCCCCATGCCACGCCACATTGATAACACCTCAGCAGTGTCAGGCTGAATGCCCCCATGCCACGCCGCATTGATAACACCTCAGCAGTGCCACAGACTGATCGCTTCCATGCCACGCCGCATTGATAACACCTCAGCAGTGCCACAGGCTGATCGCCTCCATGCCACACCACATTGATAACACCTCAGCAGTGCCACAGGCTGATCGCCTCCATGCCACACCACATTGATAACACCTCAGCAGCGCCACAGGCTGATCGCCTCCATGCCACACCACATTGATAACACCTCAGCAGCGCCACAGGCTGATCGCCCCCATGCCACGCCACATTGATAACACCTCAGCAGTGCCACAGGCTGATCGCCTCCATGCCACGCCACATTGATAACACCTCAGCAGTGCCATCGGCTGATCGCCCCCATGCCACGCCGCATTGATAACACCTATTGATGCAGCAATTCATGAGTCGGAGCCCCGGCCAAGTATTGAGGGCAGATTCTGGACAGACTTCTCAGTAGGACGACATTTCTGTATTAAAAATCATTTTTGATATTGGGCTTATATAATATTCTCATCCTCTGAGACACTAAATTTTGTGTTTTCAGTAACTGTTCCCATAATCATCAACATTAAAAGAAGAAACTGCTGGAAATAGATCCCTCTGTGTGTGATGAATCTATAGAATATACGAGATCCCTCTGTGTGTGATGAATCTATAGAATATATGAGATCCCTCTGTCTGTGATGAATCTATAGAATATATGAGATCCCTCTGTGTGTGATGAATCTATAGAATATATGAGATCCCTCTGTGTGTGATGAATCTATAGAATATATGAGATCCCTCTGTATGTGATGAATCTATAGAATATATGAGATCCCTCTGTGTGTGATGAATCTATAGAATATGTGAGATCCCTCTGTGTGTGATGAATCTATAGAATATATGAGATCCCTCTGTGTGTGATGAATCTATAGAATATATGAGATCCCTCTGTGTGTGATGAGTCTATAGAATATACGAGATCCCTCTGTGTGTGATGAGTCTATAGAATATATGAGATCCCTCTGTGTGTGATGAATCTATAGAATATATGAGATCCCTCTGTGTGTGATGAATCTATAGAATATATGAGATCCCTCTGTGTGTGATGAATCTATAGAATATATGAGATCCCTCTGTGTGTGATGAATCTATAGAATATATGAGATCCCTCTGTGATGAATCTATAGAATATACGAGATCCCTCTGTGTGTGATGAATCTATAGAATATACGAGATCCCTCTGTGTGTGATGAATCTATAGAATATATGAGATCCCTCTGTGTGTGATGAATCTATAGAATATATGAGATCCCTCTGTGTGTGATGAATCTATAGAATATATGAGATCCCTCTGTGTGTGATGAGTCTATAGAATATATGAGATCCCTCTGTGTGTGATGAATCTATAGAATATATGAGATCCCTCTGTGTGTAATGAATCTATAGAATATATGAGATCCCTCTGTGTGTAATGAATCTATAGAATATACGAGATCCCTCTGTGTGTGATGAATCTATAGAATATATGAGATCTCTCTGTGTGTGATGAATCTATAGAATATATGAGATCCCTATGTGTGTGATGAATCTATAGAATATATGAGATCCCTCTGTGTGTGATGAGTCTATAGAATATACGAGATCCCTCTGTGTGTGATGAGTCTATAGAATATATGAGATCCCTCTGTGTGTGATGAATCTATAGAATATATGAGATCCCTCTGTGTGTGATGAATCTATAGAATATATGAGATCCCTCTGTGTGTGATGAATCTATAGAATATATGAGATCCCTCTGTGTGTGATGAATCTATAGAATATATGAGATCCCTCTGCGTGTAATGAATCTATAGAATATATGAGATCCCTCTGCGTGTAATGAATCTATAGAATATATGAGATCCCTCTGTGTGTAATGAATCTATAAAATATACGACATCCCTCTGTGTATGATGAATCTATAGAATATATGAGATCCCTCTGTGTGTAATGAATCTATAGAAGATACGAGATCCCTCTGTGTGTGATGAATCTATAGAATATATGAGATCCCTCTGTGTGTGATGAATCTATAGAAGATACGAGACACTTTATGAGCCGAATTACTAAAATAAATTAACTTTTTGATGATCTAATACATTGAGAATGGCCTGTATATATATATATATATATATATATATATATATATATATATATCCACTATATGGAGAAAAGTATGTGCCCCCCCTCTTAATCATTGAGAAGGACTAGTATATCTAGCTGGTTATTAACAATATCCCCATATGTGCAGAGTTATTCATGAAGTTATTCAAGGGGCTCAAATTTACATCACCTGTGTCTAGTGGGTTAATGAATATATTCCTGATAATAGGAGCATGCTGGTATAACCTGGGTATCTCCTGTATATAATTATATATGTACAGCTGGTATAAGTTATACATCTTCTTGTATATAGTGATATGGAGCATGCTGGTATAACCTGGGTATCTCCTGTATATAATTATATATGTACAGCTGGTATAAGTTATACATCTTCCTGTATATAGTGATATGGAGCATGCTGGTATAACCTGGGTATCTTCTGTATATAATTATATATGTACAGCTGGTATAAGTTATACATCTTCTTGTATATAGTGATATGGAGCATGCTGGTATAACCTGGGTATCTTCTGTATATAATTATATATGTACAGCTGGTATAAGTTATACATCTTCTTGTATATAGTGATATGGAGCATGCTGGTATAACCTGGGTATCTCCTGTATATAATTATATATGTACAGCTGGTATAAGTTATACATCTTCTTGTATATAGTGATATGGAGCATGCTGGTATAACCTGGGTATCTTCTGTATATAATTATATATGTACAGCTGGTATAAGGTATACATCTTCTTGTATATAGTGATATGGAGCATGCTGGTATAACCTGGGTATCTCCTGTATATAATTATATATGTACAGCTGGTATAAGTTATACATCTTCTTGTATATAGTGATATGGAGCATGCTGGTATAACCTGGGTATCTCCTGTATATAATTATATATGTACAGCTGGTATAAGTTATACATCTTCTTGTATATAGTGATATGGAGCATGCTGGTATAACCTGGGTATCTCCTGTATATAATTATATATGTACAGCTGGTATTAGTTATACATCTTCCTGTATATAGTGATATGGAGCATGCTGGTATAACCTGGGTATCTTCTGTATATAATTATATATGTACAGCTGGTATAAGTTATACATCTCCTTGTATATAGAGATATGGAGCATGCTGGTATAACCTGGGTATCTTCTGTATATAATTATATATGTACAGCTGGTATAAGTTATACATCTTCTTGTATATAGTGATGTGGAGCATGCTGGTGTAACCTGGGTATCTGCTGTATATAATTATATATGTACAGCTGGTATAAGTTATACATCTTCTTGTATATAGTGATATGGAGCATGCTGGTATAACCTGGGTATCTCCTGTATATAATTATATATGTACAGCTGGTATTAGTTATACATCTTCTTGTATATAGTGATATGGAGCATGCTGGTATAACCTGGGTATCTTCTGTGTATAATTATATATGTACAGCTGGTATAAGTTATACATCTTCTTGTATATAGTGATATGGAGCATGCTGGTATAACCTGGGTATCTTCTGTATATAATTATATATGTACAGCTGGTATAAGTTATACATCTTCTTGTATATGGTGATATGGAGCATGCTGGTATAACCTGGGTATCTTCTGTATATAATTATATATGTACAGCTGGTATAAGTTATACGTCTTCTTGTATATAGTGATATGGAGCATGCTGGTATAACCTGGGTATCTTCTGTATATAATTATATATGTACAGCTGGTATAAGTTATACATCTTCTTGTATATAGTGATATGGAGCATGCTGGTATAACCTGGGTATCTTCTCTATATAATTATATATGTACAGCTGGTATAAGGTATACATCTTCTTGTATATAGTGATATGGAGCATGCTGGTATAACCTGGGTATCTTCTGTATATAATTATATATGTACAGCTGGTATAAGTTATACATCTTCTTGTATATAGTGATATGGAGCATGCTGGTATAACCTGGGTATCTTCTGTGTATAATTATATATGTACAGCTGGTATAAGTTATACATCTTCTTGTATATAGTGATATGGAGCATGCTGGTATAACCTGGGTATCTTCTGTATATAATTATATATGTACAGCTGGTATAAGTTATACATCTTCTTGTATATAGTGATATGGAGCATGCTGGTATAACCTGGGTATCTCCTGTATATAATTATATATGTACAGCTGGTATTAGTTATACATCTTCCTGTATATAGTGATATGGAGCATGCTGGTATAACCTGGGTATCTTCTGTATATAATTATATATGTACAGCTGGTATAAGTTATACATCTCCTTGTATATAGAGATATGGAGCATGCTGGTATAACCTGGGTATCTTCTGTATATAATTATATATGTACAGCTGGTATAAGTTATACATCTTCTTGTATATAGTGATGTGGAGCATGCTGGTGTAACCTGGGTATCTGCTGTATATAATTATATATGTACAGCTGGTATAAGTTATACATCTTCTTGTATATAGTGATATGGAGCATGCTGGTATAACCTGGGTATCTCCTGTATATAATTATATATGTACAGCTGGTATTAGTTATACATCTTCTTGTATATAGTGATATGGAGCATGCTGGTATAACCTGGGTATCTTCTGTGTATAATTATATATGTACAGCTGGTATAAGTTATACATCTTCTTGTATATAGTGATATGGAGCATGCTGGTATAACCTGGGTATCTTCTGTATATAATTATATATGTACAGCTGGTATAAGTTATACATCTTCTTGTATATGGTGATATGGAGCATGCTGGTATAACCTGGGTATCTTCTGTATATAATTATATATGTACAGCTGGTATAAGTTATACGTCTTCTTGTATATAGTGATATGGAGCATGCTGGTATAACCTGGGTATCTTCTGTATATAATTATATATGTACAGCTGGTATAAGTTATACATCTTCTTGTATATAGTGATATGGAGCATGCTGGTATAACCTGGGTATCTTCTCTATATAATTATATATGTACAGCTGGTATAAGGTATACATCTTCTTGTATATAGTGATATGGAGCATGCTGGTATAACCTGGGTATCTTCTGTATATAATTATATATGTACAGCTGGTATAAGTTATACATCTTCTTGTATATAGTGATATGGAGCATGCTGGTATAACCTGGGTATCTTCTGTGTATAATTATATATGTACAGCTGGTATAAGTTATACATCTTCTTGTATATAGTGATATGGAGCATGCTGGTATAACCTGGGTATCTTCTGTATATAATTATATATGTACAGCTGGTATAAGTTATACATCTTCTTGTATATGGTGATATGGAGCATGCTGGTATAACCTGGGTATCTTCTGTATATAATTATATATGTACAGCTGGTATAAGTTATACGTCTTCTTGTATATAGTGATATGGAGCATGCTGGTATAACCTGGGTATCTTCTGTATATAATTATATATGTACAGCTGGTATAAGTTATACATCTTCTTGTATATAGTGATATGGAGCATGCTGGTATAACCTGGGTATCTTCTCTATATAATTATATATGTACAGCTGGTATAAGGTATACATCTTCTTGTATATAGTGATGTGGAGCATGCTGGTGTAACCTGGGTATCTGCTGTATATAATTATATATGTACAGCTGGTATAAGTTATACATCTTCTTGTATATAGTGATATGGAGCATGCTGGTATAACCTGGGTATCTTCATTATATATGTACAGCTGGTATAAGTTATACATCTTCTTGTATATAGTGATATGGAGCATGCTGGTATAACCTGGGTATCTCCTGTATATAATTATATATGTACAGCTGGTATAAGTTATACATCTTCTTGTATATAGTGATATGGAGCATGCTGGTATAACCTGGGTATCTTCTCTATATAATTATATATGTACAGCTGGTATAAGTTATACATCTTCTTGTATATAGTGATATGGAGCATGCTGGTATAACCTGGGTATCTCCTGTATATAATTATATATGTACAGCTGGTATAAGTTATACATCTTCCTGTATATAGTGATATGGAGCATGCTGGTATAACCTGGGTATCTTCTGTATATAATTATATATGTACAGCTGGTATAAGTTATACATCTTCTTGTATATAGTGATATGGAGCATGCTGGTATAACCTGGGTATCTTCTGTATATAATTATATATGTACAGCTGGTATAAGTTATACATCTTCTTGTATATAGTGATATGGAGCATGCTGGTATAACCTGGGTATCTTCTCTATATAATTATATATGTACAGCTGGTATAAGGTATACATCTTCTTGTATATAGTGATATGGAGCATGCTGGTATAACCTGGGTATCTTCTGTATATAATTATATATGTACAGCTGGTATAAGTTATACATCTCCTTGTATATAGAGATATGGAGCATGCTGGTATAACCTGGGTATCTTCTGTATATAATTATATATGTACAGCTGGTATAAGTTATACATCTTCTTGTATATAGTGATGTGGAGCATGCTGGTATAACCTGGGTATCTTCTGTATATAATTATATATGTACAGCTGGTATAAGTTATACATCTTCTTGTATATAGTGATGTGGAGCATGCTGGTGTAACCTGGGTATCTTCTCTATATAATTATATATGTACAGCTGGTATAAGTTATACATCTTCTTGTATATAGTGATATGGAGCATGCTGGTATAACCTGGGTATCTCCTGTATATAATTATATATGTACAGCTGGTATAAGTTATACATCTTCCTGTATATAGTGATATGGAGCATGCTGATATAACCTGGGTATCCTCTGTATATAATTATATATGTACGGCTGGTATAAGTTATACATCTTCTTGTATATAGTGATATGGAGCATGCTGGTGTAACCTGGGTATCTGCTGTATATAATTATATATGTACAGCTGGTATAAGTTATACATCTTCTTGTATATAGTGATATGGAGCATGCTGGTATAACCTGGGTATCTTCTGTATATAATTATATATGTACAGCTGGTATAAGTTATACATCTTCTTGTATATAGTGATATGGAGCATGCTGGTATAACCTGGGTATCTTCTGTATATAATTATATATGTACAGCTGGTATAAGTTATACATCTTCTTGTATATAGTGATATGGAGCATGCTGGTATAACCTGGGTGACATTTCCTCAGTGGCTTTGGTAATTGGAATAATGTTATAATGCAAATACTCACCAAATATCAGATAAAAGAGGACAATCGCAGGAACCCTGTAGGAGAAGCAGGGAGATTGTGAAAAACACTTAAAAAGGATTGAAACAAATGTTTTTCTTCTAATTGTAGGTGATCTGTGCCAACCACGGAAGTGGTACTGTGCAGTGTATATACATACAGAATAATACAGATACTGAGAATTACACCCAGTATACAGGACAGGAGAAGTGGTACTGTGCAGTGTCTATATATACAGAATAATACAGATACTGAGAATTACACCCAGTATACAGGACAGGAGGAGCGGGTGTGTGCTGTCTGTGTGTTGGAGGAAGCTCTTTCCGGGTGTCGGCTCTTTCCTCTCCAGGGAGAGAGTTTGCTGCTTGGGATGAGAGGAAGTTCTTCCCAGCCAAGTGCTTCTCAGCCTCCTGTTACCCGGTCTAGGCCGGCGGGTAGCGGGAGCGTTCAGCAACCGGCCGAAGTTGTGGGGGTGAGAAGATCTAGTCGGGGTCACAGCGATGTGGCCCCGATCCTGCCCCCGCCTGAAACCAGGACAGAAAGCCAGGAAAGCCGCAAGGTTCCTGGTGTTGCAGCCAGCAGGATCGCTCCTGGAGATGTGCAGCAGAGCATGCATGATGGTGTGGAGGCAGATTGGGGTGAACTACGTGCCACGGAGTCAACAACCACCTTTAGCTCCCGTGTTGCGGAGTGCCTCCGTGGGTATGAGGACGCCGGGAAGGCCATTCGGAAGCTCCAGGAGGAGCTGAAAGCAGCCCGGGTTCGGTCGCACGTCACTTCTGGAGCAAAGAGGTTGGTAGTAATGGCGACTATCAGGGATCTCAAATCTGAGGTGGATGCCCTGAAAGAAAAGCGCAAGTTTATTTTGGAGAATAGTGGACCTTTCAAGGAGAAACTACTTAATGATGATCGGTTCCGGGCAATGAAGGGTGTCTGTGACCCTGGAAAGCAGACAGATGATGAGGGTGAGGAGGAGGAAATGTGTCCGGGTGCGTCTGGTCAGTGGAGTACGTGCAGCGAGCTGCCTGCAGAGCAAGTGGCTTTACCCATGGACTCCAGCTCAGCCGGTGAGGGGGACACCTGTGACCAGGACATCAGCAGCAGCAATTCAGGTGGGAGGCTGATGGCGGAAATACGGCAGCTCCAGTCTCCGGTGAGCCTGCAGCATTTTTCTTTTGTCGCGGACTTGGGTCCAGAGGAGAATGTTAATGCCAAGCGCGCAGCAAAGCGCAAAGCCCGGCGGCGACTAAAATCCAGAAAGGCTGGAAAAATCGTGGAGGAGGTCAGTTTTAAGTTTGTTCCCCACCCAGTGCTACCTAAGCTGGCCGCAGGGTCAGCTCGCTGCACAAGCCCCGTGATCCAGCCTAGCCCGGGCCCTGAAGTGGGTCCGGTGCAGGAAAGCGGGGAGATTAATGATGGCGTAATAATGGAGGCTGATGTCCCTGCTTGTCGTAGTAGCGGTGGCGTTTTTGGTGGCGTTTTTAAGGCGTCAATAGCGCCAGATAATGTTGGTGGCCCAGCGTTGGGTGCAGAACAAAGCTCTGGTGCTCAGGTTTCCTCCTCAGTAATGGGGGGTGGCTCGACACCAGAGCTGGCAGCGAATATTCCAGTGTCCCTGGAACCCGTTGGTGCTACTGAGCGGCGGCAGCATGAAGGGGCTGCTGGGACTGACGGCACGGTTGAATGTCCCCCCAAGCTTGCGGTCATTGGGTCCGGTGGCGCAGTCACTAGTATTCCTTTGGTGGCTGCGTCACATGAATCCCCAGCCCGGGAGCCAGCTTTGCCAGGGGTGAGGGCGAGTCTGGGCATTGCTGGCTCTAAGAAGGAAGGATTGTCTCAAGTAAATAAATGTCACGCTAATGAGGTGGAGGGGAAACCTGATGAAACCGAGGCGACAACATCCGGCCCAAAAACACTTTTTACTGCTGGTCCAGAGGGTGAGGGTATGAATGGTGCCGGTACAAGTGCTGTTAATAATGGTGAGGGTATGAATGGTGCCGGTACAAGTGCTGCTAATAATGGTGAGGGTATGAATGGTGCAGGTACAAGTGATATTGATAATGGTCCCTCTCCTGTGTCTGGGGCCGGGGTGAGGGGTGGGAATGTTACTGCCAGGGGTATAAGGTCTAGTGAGGCCGGTCCATCTGCCCCCCCAGGGGTGACTACTCGCAGTTATGCCAGTGTCACTGCTGGGGCCTCCTCCTCATCTTCAGGCTCTGGGGACGGTATTTTACAGCGGCGCCTCCTGGAGGCCCTTAAAAAGGGTGAGAGAACAATAATGGTAGAGGGCCGAGCGGTTGATCTGTCCTTCTGGATAGACAGGCATGGCCTGACTGCTTTCCGAGAAGAAAGGGAAGGGGAAACTGTGTGGACCCTTCCGACAGCCGGGCCTGGGGGGGCTCGTAGGAATGTTGTTCGTCTTCGCTGGAGAGGCAATGATACGTGCCCACCTAGGGCAAAAATAGTTGAGCTTCTCTTGAAGATGAATTTCAGGGCGATCGACATCTTTGCCCTGATACATCCCTATGGCACCCCAGTATTTGACATCAGCTTTGTTCGGCCGGAGGGCCTGGAGCTCTTTTGGTCAAATTATGAGCTGGTGAAGAATGAGCCTGGCTGGCGAGACTTCGCTGTACAAGCGTTGTCTCGTCAGAGCGAAATCAAGAAGGTGACCGTCCTAACTTGCAATGAGTGTCTTTCTTGTATGGACATTATGACCTGGCTCAGCAGGTACGGGGAGGTAACGGAGGTCCCCCAAAAAAACAGGGATGAATTTGGCATCTGGTCAGGGGCCTGGACCTTTATGGTTAAATTAAAGCGTTCAGGAAGTACTGTCACCCACATCCCTTCCTCAGCCTTTTTAGGAAGGGACCGAATCCTGGCCTTTTACCAGGGGCAGCCGAAGCTCTGCCACAGGTGTGGTGACCCCACGCACTTCAGTGCCCACTGCAGAGTGCAGAAGTGTGCGTTGTGCGGGGGGATAGGTCATCTTGCCGCATCCTGTGGGGATATTCGGTGTCACCTGTGTGGGGATCTAGGTCACCCATTCAGTCGCTGCCCTCGTTCCTTTGCCAACGCCATGGCGGGCCCAGCGGGAGAAAGCCGAGAGGTTGCTCCTGCCGTGGTTGGCACTGGTGGAGGTGAAGGGGCTGAGGGGCCAGGGAAGAAAGGCAAGTCACCCTCCAAGTTAAGGCGATTGGAGAACCGTCGAAGGAGTAGGGAGCTCGGGGAGCCCCAGGCAACTGGGGTAACCCTTGGCCCTGCTCCGGGGGCAAGTGTCATTGCTACTGAGGCCCTGGGGGAACAGGACTTGAATGAAGAGGTCAGGAGGTTGGAGAGGGAGGAGGAAGCCGCTTCTTCATGTTCCTCGCTATATGAAAGTATGGATGAGGACAGTAGACGGTGGCTAGATGAAAAGCGCAAGCAGGGTGCTAAAAAGAAAAAAAAGGGAGATAAGAAATCTTCTCCTCCCCTGGTCCAGGTGCCTAAGGAAAGCCCAACCGACTCACCTCTTGTTGTTCTCTCAAACCGCTTTCAAACCCTCAAGGACATCTCCTCTTCAGATGAGGAGTGTGGGGGCGAGGATGTGGCGAAGGTGACGAGGGGGTCTGTGGGGGGCGTCCAGCTTCTTGCCTCAGGGCATGCGGAACCCTCAGGGAGAAGCGCTGTCTCGGAGCCTGGAGGTGAGGTTGATAGTGGTGCTGGTGAGGAGCTGGAGGAAGGGAGGGATATGGACACATCAGCATCCCTCAAAAGGGCCCTCGGCTCTTCATCAGACAGTGATAAAAACCAGGGGAAGGGCAAGGGGAAGGGGAAAAAGGTCATCTAATTCAATCACCCAGGATGGCGGCACCCACCCCGTTGACGCTGGCATCTATTAATGTCGCCAGCATTAAATCTGACAAGGCTAGATTTGCGGCCTTTGATTTTCTCGGCCGAATTGAGGCCGACATTTTATTTTTGCAAGAGACCAGGCTGACAGACTTGGCAGCCATACATAAAGCGAAAAAGGAGTGGAGGCGTGGACCATCTTATTGGTCTCTTGCGGCCGAGCCGGGTAGCGGGGTGGCGGTTCTTTTCACCGCATCGGTAGAATGCAGACGGGTTATTGAATTAGAAATGGGGAGGTGCCTGATCTTGGATGTCCTCATGAAGGGACAGGAGCTCAGGCTCATTAACATCTATGGTCCCCAAACCAGCTGGGACCGAAAAAAGGAAAAAACCGCAGGTGTGAATTCAACCTAGCGATTTTTCTTGGATCGATGCTATTTACCCCGACTTGTGGAGAAAACAAGGTGCACATCAATGCTTTCTACTTATCAGTAATACGTTTTGTATAGGAGGTTATTTGTATCCATATGTAACCCTTTCCTGGCCAGGAGATAAAAATGTTTTAATTTGTGTGAATACATTTATATTTTCAAAAGATTTGGAGTTTAAATAATTAAATAAATTTTCATAATTTTTCATGACCCAAGAGTGCCTGGTTATATTTCTGATATAGTTTTTCTTTTTTGTTTTACGTATATATCTTTCAGAATTGGCACCGTCTGATATTGATATCGCATTTTTTGTTGGGTTTTCTATTGGGTATGGTTTTCTAAACCTAATCTTGTTTTATATATATATATACACAGTGTACTCCTCCGCCTCTATGCGACTATATACAGAGTACTCCTCCACCTCCATGTGACTATATAGTGTACTCCTCCTCCATGTGACTATATACAGTGTACTCCTCCTCTTCTATGTGACTATATACAGTGTACTCCTCCGCCTCTATGTGACTATATACAGTGTACTCCTCCTCCATGTGACTATATACAGTGTACTCCTCCTCCTCCATGTGACTATACACAGTGTACTCCTCCTCTTCTATGTGACTATATACAGTGTACTCCTCCTCCTCCATGTGACTATACACAGTGTACTCCTCCTCTTCCATGTGACTATATACAGTGTACTCCTCCATGCGACTATATACAGTGTACTCCTCCTCCTCCATGTGACTATACACAGTGTACTCCTCCTCTTCTATGTGACTATACACAGTGTACTCCTCCTCCATGTGACTATATACAGTGTACTCCTCCTCCTCTATGTGACTATATACAGTGTACTCCTCCTCCTCCATGTGACTATATACAGTGTACTCCTCCTCCTCCATGTGACTATATACAGTGTACTCCTCCTCCTCTATGTGACTATATACAGTGTACTCCTCCTCCTCCATGCGACTATATACAGTGTACTCCTCCTCCTCTATGTGACTATATACAGTGTACTCCTCCTCCTCCATGTGACTATATACAGTGTACTCCTCCTCCTCCATGTGACTATATACAGTGTACTCCTCCTCCTCTATGTGACTATATACAGTGTACTCCTCCTCCTCCATGTGACTATATACAGAGTACTCCTCCGCCTCTATGTGACTATATAGTGTACTCCTCCT
The DNA here is from genome assembly GCF_050947455.1 of Rhinoderma darwinii. NCBI lineage: Eukaryota > Metazoa > Chordata > Amphibia > Anura > Rhinodermatidae > Rhinoderma > Rhinoderma darwinii. Next base: position 483,630,457 of record NC_134688.1, on the reverse strand, counting down.
CCTCCATGTGACTATATAGTGTACTCCTCCTCCTCCTCCATGTGACTATATACAGAGTACTCCTCTGCCTCTATGTGACTATATACAGTGTACTCCTCCTCCTCTATGTGACTATATACAGTCTACTCCTCCTCCTCCATGTGACTATATAGTGTACTCCTCCGCCTCTATGTGACTATATACAGAGTACTCCTCCGCCTCCATGTGACTATATACAGCGTACTCCTCCGCCTCTATGTGACTATATACAGTGTACTCCTCCGCCTCTATGTGACTGTATATAGTCATAGAGGAGGAGGAGTACTCTATATAGTCACATAGAGGCGGAGGAGTACACTGTATATAGTCACATGGAGGAGGAGTACACTGTATATAGTCACATAGAGGCGGAGGAGTACTCTATATAGAGTACTCCTCCGCCTCTATGTGACTATATACAGAGTACTCCTCCTCCTCCATGTGACTATATACAGTGTACTCCTCCGCCTCTATGTGACTATATACAGTGTACTCCTCCTCTTCTATGTGACTATATACAGTGTACTCCTCCTCCTCCATGTGACTATATACAGTGTACTCCCGGTATACAGAGCACTCCTCCTCTATGTGACTATATACAGCGTACTCCTCCGCCTCTGTGACTATATACAGTGTACTCCTCCTCCATGTGACTATATACAGTGTACTCCTCCGCCTCTGTGACTATATAGAGTACTCCTCCTCCTCTATGACTATATACAGAGTACTCCTCCGCCTCTATGTGACTATATACAGTGTACTCCTCCTCCTCTATGTGACTATATACAGTGTACTCCTCCTCCTCTATGTGACTATATACAGTGTACTCCTCCTCCTCTATGTGACTATATAGTGTACTCCTCCTCCTCCATGTGACTATACACAGTGTACTCCTCCGCGTCTATGCGACTATACAGTGTACTCCTCCTCTTCTATGTGACTATATACAGAGTACTCCTCCGCCTCTATGTGACTATATACAGTGTACTCCTCCTCCTCCATGTGACTATATACAGTGTACTCCTCCTCCTCCATGTGACTATATACAGTGTACTCCTCCTCCTCCATGTGACTATATACAGTGTACTCCTCCTCCTCCATGTGACTATATACAGTGTACTCCCAGTATACAGAGCACTCCTCCTCTATGTGACTATATACAGCGTACTCCTCCGCCTCTATGTGACTATATACAGTGTACTCCTCCTCCATGTGACTATATACAGTGTACTCCTCCGCCTCTATGTGACTATATAGAGTACTCCTACTCCTCTATGTGACTATATACAGAGTACTCCTCCGCCTCTATGTGACTATATACAGTGTACTCCTCCTCCTCCATGTGACTATATACAGTGTACTCCTCCTCCTCCATGTGACTATATACAGAGTACTCCTCCTCCTCTATGTGACTATATACAGTGTACTCCTCCGCCTCTATGTGACTATATACAGTGTACTCCTCCGCCTCTATGTGACTATATACAGTGTACTCCTCCTCCTCCATGTGACTATATACAGAGTACTCCTCCTCCTCTATGTGACTATATACAGTGTACTCCTCCTCCTCTATGTAACTATATACAGTGTACTCCTCCTCCTCTATGTGACTGTATACAGTGTACTCCTCCTCCTCTATGTGACTATATACAGTGTACTCCTCCTCCTCTATGTGACTATATACAGTGTACTCCTCCTCCTCCATGTGACTATATACAGTGTACTCCTCCGCCTCTATGTGACTATATACAGTGTACTCCTCCTCCTCCTCCATGTGACTATATACAGTGTACTCCTCCTCCTCCATGTGACTATATAGTGTACTCCTCCTCCTCCATGTGACTATATACAGAGTACTCCTCTGCCTCTATGTGACTATATACAGTGTACTCCTCCTCTATGTGACTATATACAGAGTACTCCTCTGCCTCTATGTGACTATATACAGTGTACTCCTCCTCCTCTATGTGACTATATACAGAGTACTCCTCCGCCTCTATGTGACTATATAGTGTACTCCTCCTCCTCCATGTGACTATATAGTGTACTCCTCCTCCTCCTCCATGTGACTATATACAGAGTACTCCTCTGCCTCTATGTGACTATATACAGTGTACTCCTCCTCCTCTATGTGACTATATACAGAGTACTCCTCCGCCTCTATGTGACTATATACAGTCTACTCCTCCTCCTCCATGTGACTATATAGTGTACTCCTTCGCCTCTATGTGACTATATACAGAGTACTCCTCCGCCTCCATGTGACTATATACAGCGTACTCCTCCGCCTCTATGTGACTATATACAGTGTACTCCTCCGCCTCTATGTGACTATATACAGTGTACTCCCAGTATACAGAGCACTCCTCCTCTATGTGACTATATACAGCGTACTCCTCCGCCTCTATGTGACTATATAGAGTACTCCTCCTCCTCCATGTGACTATATACAGTGTACTCCCAGTATACAGAGCACTCCTCCTCTATGTGACTATATACAGTGTACTCCTCCTCCTCCATGTGACTATATACAGTGTACTCCTCCTCCTCCATGTGACTATATACAGAGTACTCCTCCGCCTCTATGTGACTATATACAGTGTACTCCTCCTCCACTATGTGACTATATACAGAGTACTCCTCCGCCTCTATGTGACTATATACAGTGTACTCCTCCGCCTCTATGTGACTATATACAGAGTACTCCTCCTCTATGTGACTATATACAGTGTACTCCTCCTCCTCCATGTGACTATATACAGTGTACTCCTCCTCCTCCATGTGACTATATACAGTGTACTCCCGGTATACAGAGCACTCCTCCTCTATGTGACTATATACAGAGTACTCCTCCACCTCTATGTGACTATATACAGTGTACTCCTCCTCCTCCATGTGACTATATACAGTGTACTCCTCCGCCTCTATGTGACTATATACAGTGTACTCCTCCTCCTCTATGTGACTATATACAGAGTACTCCTCCGCCTCTATGTGACTATATACAGTGTACTCCTCCTCCTCTATGTGACTATAGTGTACTCCTCCTCCTCTATGTGACTATACAGTGTACTCCTCCGCGTCTATGCGACTATACAGTGTACTCCTCCTCTTCTATGTGACTATATACAGAGTACTCCTCCGCCTCTATGTGACTATATAGTGTACTCCTCCTCCTCCATGTGACTATATACAGTGTACTCCTCCTCCTCCATGTGACTATATACAGTGTACTCCTCCTCCTCCATGTGACTATATACAGTGTACTCCCAGTATACAGAGCACTCCTCCTCTATGTGACTATATACAGCGTACTCCTCCGCCTCTATGTGACTATATACAGTGTACTCCTCCTCCATGTGACTATATGCAGTGTACTCCTCCGCCTCTATGTGACTATATACAGTGTACTCCTCCTCCTCCATGTGACTATATACAGTGTACTCCTCCTCCTCTATGTGACTATATACAGTGTACTCCTCCTCCTCTATGTGACTATATACAGTGTACTCCTCCTCCTCTGTGACTATATACAGTGTACTCCTCCTCCATGTGACTATATACAGTGTACTCCTCCTCCTCTATGTGACTATATACAGTGTACTCCTCCTCCTCTATGTGACTATATACAGTGTACTCCTCCTCCTCTATGTGACTATATAGAGTACTCCTCCGCCTCTATGTGACTATATACAGTGTACTCCTCCGCCTCTATGTGACTATATACTGAGTACCTTCTCCTCTATGTGACTATATACAGAGTACTCCTCCGCCTCCATGTGACTATATACAGTGTACTCCTCCTCCTCCATGTGACTATATACAGTGTACTCCTCCGCCTCTATGTGACTATATACAGTGTACTCCTCCTCCATGTGACTATATACAGTGTACTCCTCCTCCTCTATGTGACTATATACAGTGTACTCCTCCTCCTCCATGTGACTATATACAGTGTACTCCTCCTCCTCCTCCTCTATGTGACTATATACAGTGTACTCCTCCTCCTCCATGTGACTATATACAGTGTACTCCTCCTCTTCTATGTGACTATATACAGTGTACTCCTCCTCTATGTGACTATACACAGTGTACTCCTCCTCCTCCTCCTCTATGTGACTATATACAGTGTACTCCCAGTATACAGAGTACTCCTCCGCCTCTATGTGACTATATACAGTGTACTCCCAGTATACAGAGTACTCCTCCTCCTCCATGTGACTATATACAGTGTAACTCCGGTATACAGAGTACTCCTCCTCCTCCATGTGACTATATACAGAGTACTCCTCCTCCATGTGACTATATACAGTGTACTCCTCCTCCTCCATGTGACTATATACAGTGTAACTCCGGTATACAGAGTACTCCTCCTCCTCTGTGACTATATACAGTGTACTCCTCCTCCTCCATGTGACTATATACAGTGTACTCCCAGTATACAGAGTACTCCTCCTCCTCCTCCATGTGACTGTATACCGGAGTTACACTGTATATAGAGTACTCCTCCTCCTCTATGTGACTATATACAGTGTACTCCCGGTATACAGAAAACCTTGCTTGTACAGTGGTGTAATTTGTAAAGATAACACAGAAGACAGGATTGTGGAGTAGACTTTATTGCAGCATTGATTTTGTTATCATTGTGGGGTCAGTTGTCTCTGGAGATGCGGAGTCCGGTGAGAGTTATGATCATGGTCAGTAATCACTGAGGAGTACGAGGGGTCTTTACTTTCCAGTCAGTTTGATCACAGCAGAAACCATGGCTCCAATCCCATCAAATATTGTGTGCAAGGGGACATGGCCCATGAAGGCCGGGGTGGTGACAACACGGTGGGTCTTGTCCACATGAACCTCGTGGAAGGAAAGAGTCAAGGAGCGAAACACCAAGAAAGTCCCCATTATATAATCTACTACTCCACCCTCCCAACCAACCAAATACTGACCCTACACACCCCACACCACCAGTCCTCCCTCCCAACCAAACACTGACCCTACACACCCCTCAGCACCACTCCACACTCCCAACCAAATACTGACCCTACACACCCCACACCACCAGTCCACCCTCCCAACCAAATACTGACCCTACACACCCACCACCAGTCCTCCACTCTGCCAACCAAATACTGACCCAACACGCCCCTCACCACCAGTCCACCCTCCCAACCGAACAAATACTGACCCTACACACCCCACACCACCAGTCCTCCCTCCCAACCAAATACTGACCCAACACACCCCTCACCACCACTCCACTCTGCCATCCAAATATTGACACTACACACCCCTCACCACCAGTCCTGCCTCCCAACCATTGACCCTACACACCCCTCACCACCAGTCCTGCCTCCCAACCAAATACTGACCCTACACACCCCACACCACCAGTCCACCCTCCCAACCAATGACTCTTCACAACCCGCGCCACCACTCCACACTCCCAACCATTGACCCTACACACCCCTCACCACCACTCCATACTCCCAACAAAACACTGACCCTACACACCCCACACCACCAGTCCTCCCTCCCAACCAAATACTGACCCTACACACCCCTCACCACCAGTCCTGCCTCCCAACCAAATACTGTCCCTACACACCCCACACCACCAGTCCTCCCTCCCAATCAAATACTGACCCTACACACCACCAGTCCTCCCTCCCAACCAAATACTGACCCTACACACCACTCACCACCAGTCCTCCCTCCCAACCAAACACTGACCCTACACACCTCTCACCACCACTCCATACTCCCAACCAAACACTAACCCTAAACACCCTACACCACCAGTCCACCCACCCAACCAAACACTGACTCTACACACCCCTCAGCACCACTCCACACTCCCAACCAAACACTGACTCTACACAACCCTCTCCACCCTCCAAACTAACCACTGACTCTACACAACACTTACCACCAATCCACCTTCCCAACTAAACACTGACCCTACAAACCCGTCACCACCTATCCACCATCTCAACCAAACACTGACTCTAGACAACCCTCACCACCTCTTCACCCACCCAACCAAATACTGACTCTACACAACCCTCCCAACCAGTGCTGCACGTTTACACTCGACAAAGATTGCAAACTCTTAAATCGACAATACAATTATATTGTCTTGTGTAACAGGCCCTTAACCCTACACAACCTTATTACTACAAAATACCGGCATGCTACACCTCCCAACCCACCTAATAGTAATCGCAGGTCACCTCCTGAGTGTTGTGTCTCTCTTGTACACCCAGTCCTCATGTCTTATGGGATCACAGTGCAGGTTATGTCTGGAGCCATTTTTGTATTTCCCGTCGTACAGATTATGCCCCTGGTGATGCCCCTGGACCATCATGCCAGTCTTCGCTATATTTCCCACATTATAAATAGAGAAGGGGTGACACAAGTTCCAGCCATGGGTCACCTGATGCATCTAATTATCCATGGCTTGCAACACGGGGCTGTGAGAGGGATCTATTAAAAGGATATGTGAACCTCCTTGGCGCAGTGTTTTCCTCCAAGTGCATTAATGGCTTTGGCTGTCCCAGCATGGGGCCATTTACCTCCTTGTTCTTCTTCCTGCCCCACGGTCACCTCCACCCCAGGAATAACCTTGGCAGCCAGGACGGGAGCAATGCAGCACAACCTGCAAGAGGCAAGGACTATAATACAGGTTACATGTCCACCTCCCCGTGACCTCACGGAATGCTAGAAAAAGATGAAAAGTGAGTGCAGCTCTGGAGTATAAGGCCGAGTTCACACGTCGCGGATTTGTCGCAGATTTTGTTGCGGTTTTGACGCAGATCTCACCCTTTTGCATTGCAAAGTGTAAAATCTGCGCTGAAAATCTGCATGAAATCCGCGTCGTGTGAACTCCGCCTAATACGGGATGTAACTCAGGATCAGTACAGGATAAGTAATGTAATGTATGTACAGAGTGACTCCACCAGCAGGATAGTGAGTGCAGCTCTGGAGTATAATACAGGATGTAACTCAGGATCAGTACAGGATAAGTAATGTAATGTATGTACACAGTGACTCCACCAGCAGAATAGTGAGTGCAGCTCTGGAGTATAGTACAGGATGTAACTCAGGATCAGTACAGGATAAGTAATGTAATGTATGTACACAGTGACTCCACCAGCAGAATAGTGAGTGCAGCTCTGGAGTATAATACAGGATATAACTCAGGATCAGTACAGGATAAGTAATGTATGTACACAGTGACTCCACCAGCAGAATAGTGAGTGCAGCTCTGGAGTATAATACAGGATATAACTCAGGATCAGTATAGGATAAGTAATGTATGTACACAGTGACTCCACCAGCAGAATAGTGAGTGCAGTTCTGGAGTATAATACAGGATGTAACTCAGGATCAGCACAGGATAAGTAATGTAATGTATGTACACAGTGACTCCACCAGCAGAATAGTGAGTGCAGCTCTGGAGTATAATATAGGATATAACTCAGGATCAGTACAGGATTAGTAATGTAATGTATGTACACAGTGACTCCACCAGCAGAATAGTGAGTACAGCTCTGGAGTATAATACAGGATATAACTCAGGATCAGTACAGGATAAGTAATGTAATGTATGTACACAGTGACTCCACCAGCAGAATAGTGAGTGCAGCTCTGGAGTATAATACAGGATGTAACTCAGGATCAGTACAGGATAAGTAATGTAATGTATGTACACAGTGACTCCACCAGCAGAATAGTGAGTGCAGCTCTGGAGTATAATACAGGATGTAACTCAGGATCAGCACAGGATAAGTAATGTAATGTATGTACACAGTGACTCCACCAGCAGAATAGCGAGTGCAGCTCTGGAGTATAATATGGGATGTCACTCAGGATCAGTACAGGATAAGTAATGTAATGTATGTACACAGTGACTCCACCAGCAGAATAGTGAGTGCAGCTCTGGAGTATAATACAGGATATAACTCAGGATCAGTACAGGATAAGTAATGTATGTACACAGTGACTCCACCAGCAGAATAGTGAGTGCAGCTCTGGAGTATAATACAGGATATAACTCAGGATCAGTACAGGATAAGTAATGTAATGTATGTACACAGTGACTCCACCAGCAGAATAGTGAGTGCAGCTCTGGAGTATAATACAGGAGGTAACTCAGGATCAGTACAGGATAAGTAATGTATGTACACAGTGACTCCACCAGCAGAATAGTGGGTGCAGCTCTGGAGTATAATACAGGATATAACTCAGGATCAGTACAGGATAAGTAATGTACGTACACAGTGACTCCACCAGCACAATAGTGAGTACAGCTCTGGAGTATAATACGGGATGTAACTCAGGATCAGTACAGCATAAGTAATGTAATGTATGTACACAGTGACTCCACCAGCAGAATAGTGAGTGCAGCTCTGGAGTATAATACAGGATATAACTCAGGATCAGTACAGGATAAGTAATGTATGTACACAGTGACTCCACCAGCAGAATAGTGAGTGCAGCTCTGGAGTATAATACAGGATATAACTCAGGATCAGTACAGGATAAGTAATGTATGTACACAGTGACTCCACCAGCAGAATAGTGAGCGCAGCTCTGGAGTATAATACAGGATATAACTCAGGATCAGTACAGGATAAGTAATGTAATGTATGTACACAGTGACTCCACCAGCAGAATAGTGAGTGCAGCTCTGGAGTAGAATACAGGATAAGTAATGTAATGTATGTACACAGTGACTACACCAGCAGAATAGTGAGTGCAGCTCTGGAGTATAATACAGGATGTAACTCAGGATCAGTACAGGATAAGTAATATATGTACACAGTGACTCCACCAGCAGAATAGTGAGTGCAGCTCTGGAGTATAATACAGGATATAACTCAGGATCAGTACAGGATAAGTAATGTAATGTATGTACACAGTGACTCCACCAGCAGAATAGTGAGTGCAGCTCTGGAGTATAATACAGGATATAACTCAGGATCAGTACAGGATAAGTAATGTAATGTATGTACACAGTGACTCCACCAGCAGAATAGTCAGTGCAGCTCTGGAGTATAATACGGGATGTCACTCAGGATCAGTACAGGATAAGTAATGTAATGTATGTACACAGTGACTCCACCAGCAGAATAGTGAGTGCAGCTCTGGAGTATAATACAGGATGTAACTCAGGATCAGTACAGGATAAGTAATGTAATGTATGTACACAGTGACTCCACCAGCAGGATAGTGAGTGCAGCTCTGGAGTATAATACAGGATGTAACTCAGGATCAGTACAGGATAAGTAATGTAATGTATGTACACAGTGACCCACCAGCAGAATAGTGAGTGCAGCTCTGGAGTATAATACAGGATATAACTCAGGATCAGTACAGGATAAGTAATGTATGTACACAGTGACTCCACCAGCAGAATAGTGAGTGCAGCTCTGGTGTATAATACAGGATATAACTCAGGATCAGTACAGGATAAGTAATGTAATGTATGTACACAGTGACTCCACCAGCAGAATAGTGAGTGCAGCTCTGGAGTATAATACAGGATGTAACTCAGGATCAGCACAGGATAAGTAATGTAATGTATGTACACAGTGACTCCACCAGCAGAATAGTGAGTGCAGCTCTGGAGTATAATACAGGATATAACTCAGGATCAGTACAGGATAAGTAATGTATGTACACAGTGACTCCACCAGCAGAATAGTGAGGGCAGCTCTGGAGTATAATACAGGTTATAACTCAGGATCAGTGCAGGATAAGTAATGTATGTACACAGTGACTCCACCAGCAGAATAGTGAGTGCAGCTCTGGAGTATAATACAGGATGTAACTCAGGATCAGTACAGGATAAGTAATGTATGTACACAGTGACTCCACCAGCAGAATAGTGAGGGCAGCTCTGGAGTATAATACAGGATGTAACTCAGGATCAGTACAGGATAAGTAATGTATGTATGTACACAGTGACTCCACCAGCAGAATAGTGAGTGCAGCTCTGGAGTATAATACGGGATGTCACTCAGGATGTTTGCAGTGACTATTTTTCATGTAGATTAATTCTATAGATAATCTTTAACATGGGGTTCAGGGGTGAGTGGAGGAGTAGGGAGTGCGGAGACTCACCCAATCGGCTTCTTTACTTTGCTGAATTCCTGTAAAACTCTCTGGACATCGGCGAGGACATGACAGGATTCACCATCTACTGCAAATGAGGAGCTGCAAAATGAGAGACCAATCAGCAGGACCCATGTCATAGTCACATGACTGGCCCCGTCCACTGCTTGTGGACAACACTATGTTTGGAACGTGGCCCCTGACTGCCACAACGGAGCCAGAGGAGGCCATTAGAATGGTCCCGTATCCCGGGTGTAATATATGGCGCCCCTCCCCCCTCCACATCACACGTATCCGCAGTAGTAGCAGGGTTTAGTGTGCTAGTCATTCTACGTGTCCTGCAAGTACTGACGGTCGGGAGTCTTTGTGGCGTTTGTCCTAGTTGGGGTTATCCTTAATGTAGTTGTCCAGGATTATAGACGTGTGGCTGCCTTCCTCCAGAAACAGCGCCACACCTGTCCATGGGCTGTGTTTGGTACTGCAGCTCAGAATGGTGCTGAACTGCAATACCACATACAACCTGTGGACGGGTGTGGTGCTGCCACGTTCTTCTAACCCTGTAAGAGACGCCTGCGTGTGATATTACCGCCTGACCACACCTTTATTATACGGTAGAGAAGCGCCATTTTCCAGGTGATCAGAGGACGGTGTCCGGCCATGACGGACGACCGTCTCCTGCCCCTCCCCCCCATCACATGAAGGTCAGTGACAATGATCTGTGATCGCTCCTCAGTCCTGCAGATACTCACAGATTCTTGGCTGCCCCGAAGCCTCCTGGGAATATAACGGCGTCGTGATCCTGAGCGATCAGCTGCGACAGAGCGGAGATCTCACCCCGAGCAATCCGGGCCGACTCCGCCAAAACGTTCCTGCGGAGGAGAGCGCCACATCACGTGACTAACCGGACCGGGGGCACAGAGGAAGACAACGCTACACAGATAAACCCTGCATGAAATGCTCCAACCACAGCCAGAGCTGCAGTCACATCATGTCTTATACTCCAGTCACTTACACAGCTGATGTCACATCATGTCTTATACTCCAGTCACAGCCGGAGCTGCAGTCACATCATGTCTTATACTGCAGCCACAGCCAGAGCTGCAGTCACTATTCTGCTATTACATCATGTCTTATACTCCAGTCACAGCCAGAGCTGCAGTCACATCATGTCCTATACTGCAGCCACACCCAGAGCTGCAGTCACATCATGTCTTATACTCCAGTCACAGCCAGAGCTGCAGTCACTATTCTGCTGTTACATCATGTCTAATACTCCAGTCACAGCCAGAGCTGCAGTCACATCATGTCTTATACTGCAGCACAGCCAGAGCTGCAGTCACTATTCTGCTGTTACATCATGTCTTAACTCCAGTCACAGCCAGAGCTGCAGTCACATCATGTCCTATACTGCAGCCACAGCCAGAGCTGCAGTCACATCATGTCTTATACTCCAGTCACATCTAGAGCTGCAGTCACTATTCTGCTGTTACATCATGTCTTATACTCCAGTCACATCCACAGCTGCTGTTACATCATGTCTTATACTGCAGTCACATCTAGAGCTGCAGTCAATATTCTGCTGTTACATCATGTCTTATACTCCAGTCACATCCAGAGCTGATCTTGATAGTTCTGCAGGTCTCATGTCACTAGACAGAATGGCGTAGCGGGAGCTCAGGTGGCGGTTGCACAATTAGAGCTGAACGGTTTATGTCACATGACTGACAATAGGGTGGAGCTAAAACACTGTCACTAAGGCCAATAAGCAGAAAGCAGAGTTTTGACAGCAGCTCTGGATGTGAGTGGAGGAGAATGACCTGAGGTAAGAACGAGTGTAGGGTTTACAGAACCGTGAGGGTGACGCAGCAGCTCTGGTGGTTATAGCCGGGATCTGTGCGCCCACCATCGGACCCTCACAAGGCGCTGAGGTGACAGGTCATGACCCCAGCACCCCGTGTTATGGGGTCACCGGCGCCCCTTCTCCCTGCAGTGGAGAGACGCACAACCACCGCAGCTCCACCCGATCCCAGAGGACACGGCTATCACATTCATCCACCTGACAGATGTCAATCATCCACGGTCCTGTCCAGCAGGGGGAGCCACTACTGACGGGAGAATCACAACGGAGACAGGCGGCGGCTCCGGTACCTGCTCTCCTGCGACGCTTCTCCTTTACTGTGGTCAATGACGTGTAACTGAGGGATGCCGGAGCAAACATCGTCACCACAGCCCCGGCCCGGCTCAGGTGAACCAGATCCTGCAAGAACCGAGAGATGAGGACGGAGCACAGGGGGGAGCGGGAACAGGGGAGCGGGGACAGGGGAGCGGGTACAGGTGGAGCGGGTACAGGGGGGAGCGGGTACAGGGGGGAGCAAACATACGCTGAAGCCTCGTGGATTTCCGTTCCATCGTAGACGCCGCACCCAGAAAGCACCTGCACAGAAAAGAACGCAGGAGGAGGAGACAAGATTACCGGGGGAGCGGGACCACCGCAACATTCCGAGCTACATCCTTTATATATATATATAGTCATCCTCAGTACAGTATACATATATATAGTTACTCTCTCAGTACGGTATACAGTATATATGTCACCCTCTCAGTACAGTATACAGGATGTCACCCTCTCAGTACAGTATATACACACACACACATATATATATATATATATATATATAGTCATCCTCTCATTACAGTATATATGTCACCCTCTCAGTACAGTATATATATAGTCACCCTCTCAGTACAGTATATATATAGTCACCCTCTCAGTACAGTATATATATATGTCACCCTCTCAGTACAGTATATATATATCTCTCTCACATTGTAGATAAGTTATTACACTATACCCACCACTGCTACTTTGGCCGTCACTCTCAGTACGGTATACAGTATATATATATATAGTCACTCTCAGTACAGTATACAGTCTATATATATATAGTCACTCTCAGTAAGGTATACAGTATATATGTCACCCTCTCAGTACGGTATACAGTATGTGTGTATATATATATATATATATATATATATATATATATATATATATATATATATATATATATAGTCACTCTCAGTACGGTATAAAGTATATATATAGTCACTCAGTACAGTATACATATATAGTCACCCTCTCAGTACAGTATACATATATATAGTCACCCTCTCAGTACAGTATACATATATATATGTCACCCTCTCAGTACAGTATATATAGTCACTCTCAGTACAGTATACATATATATATATATATATATGTCACTCTCAGTACGTATACAGTGTATATGTCACCCTCTCAGTACAGTGTGTGTGTTATGTATATATATATATATATATATATATATATATATATATATATATATATAGAGTCGCCCTCTCAGTACAGTATATATATATATATATATCACCCTCTCAGTACAGTATACATATATATATAGTCACCCTCTCAGTACAGTGTATATAGTCACCCTCTCAGTACAGTATATATATATAGTTAGTCACCCTCCAGTACAGTATATATATATATATATATATATATATATATTCACCCTCTCAGTACAGTATACATATCTATAGCCATCCTCTCAGTACAGTATATATATATATAGTCACCCTCTCAGTACAGTATGTATATATATATATATATATATATATATATATAGTCACCCTCTCAGTACAGTATACATATATATAGCCATCCTCTCAGTACAGTGTATATATATATATATATATATATATATATATATATATATCACCCTCTCAGTACAGTATATATAGTCACCCTCTCAGTACAGTATATATAGTCACCCTCTCAGTACAGTATATATATAGTCACCCTCTCAGTACAGTATAATATATATATAATATATATATATAGTCACCCTCTCAGTACAGTATACATATCTATAGCCATCCTCTCAGTACAGTATATATATATATATAGTCACCCTCTCAGTACAGTATGTATATATATATATATATATATATATATATATATATATATATATATATATATAGTCACCCTCTCAGTACAGTATACATATATATAGTCACCCTCTCAGTACAGTATGTATATAGTCACCCTCTCAGTACAGTATATATATACCCTCTCAGTACAGTATATATATATATATAGTCACCCTCTCAGTACAGTATATATATAGTCACCCTCTCAGTACAGTATATATATATATATATATATAGTCACCCTCTCAGTACAGTATACATATATATAGCCATCCTCTCAGTACAGTATATATATATATATATATAGTCACCCTCTCAGTACAGTATATATAGTCACCCTCTCAGTACAGTATATATATCTATCCATCCTCTCAGTATATATATATATATATATATATATATATAGTCACCCTCTCAGTACAGTATATATATAGTCATCCTCTCAGTACAGTATATATATATATATATATAGTGACCCTCAGAACAGTATATATATATATATATATATATATAT